>NW_026937670.1:0-35000 GCF_032062105.1 Saccostrea cuccullata
CATTAGATAAACTAAATAAGTACATAGTTATGTTGAATAAGGATGCCTCTTCCAAAATTGTAAATTTCATGGCCCCAGGGTCAGGGGTTCTTAGGTGCTAGGGCGGGGCTATATAGGTTATTTAGTGAAAATGCATTATTTCTTTGAAAATGTTCTTCTTTGCACATGGGTATTTAATAAACAAACCAAAGACATAATTATGCTAGGGCTTTAATACTTCTCTTGTGTATTCACTTTGACAAGACCTTTCTTTGAGTATAAAAATATTTGACATTGACAATAGAGTTTAGCCCACTTCTCAAAAACTTTACCTTGACCATAGCTTTTGAACCATTAATACTACTAGTAAGGTTTTCATATTTCAAAGGTGTATTCCTTGTAACAACACCTCTCATTGGTATTTGACCCTTTTACCTTAGACTTTGACCAAATTTTAAAAACGTTAACCTGGACCATAACTTTTGAACCGTCATTACTATAGGGCTTTCATATTGAACAGGTATTATACCTTGTGAGAAGGCCTTCCATTGGGTACATGTGCGAACAATTTTTGACAGGAGTTGCATTTGAGAAATGTTAACCCATGTCATAATTATAGGCTGTCAAACGGAAGCATCAATGTTTCTCAAACATCTTGTGTGTGTGATGGTTATTATGTTCCCCAAACGAAGTTGGGGAACATATTGTTTTTACTCTGTTTCTTATTATGTTCCCCAAACGAAGTTGGGGAACATATTGTTTTTACTCTGTTTCTTATTATTATTATTATTATTATTTTTCTTCTTCCTGGGAAAATCTTTTCCGCGAATGATCTTGTAAACTACACATCTGACTAAGGTGAAACCTTTTTAGGGTCAGTAGGCATGTTATGTAGATTTGCGGAACGAAGGTCATTTTGCGCGCACGTGCTTGCAAGAGCGTGCACGTGCAACGCGTGAAATGACCAATATAATGAATATTGCCGTAGCTTTTTAAATTTTAGATAAAATGTTTTGAAACTTATAATATAAGGATATATTAGTAGCATAGAAAAGATGACATGGTCAAAATTGCAAGATCTCACGCGCATGCACGTGCGCTTCGCTCTGATTGGCTGAAACTAAAGTCTCGATATCTTTCTTGTTTTTTGATAAAATCATTTGAAATTTTGAATATAGTCATACATTAGGGAGATCTAAAGCCTGGTATAAAAGAATTGTCATGAAAGAATGTGCATGCACGTGTGCTTGCAAGAGCGCGCACGTGCAACACTAGAAATGTCCAATATAATTGATATAAACGTAACTATTTAATTTTTTTTATGAAATGTTTTGAAAGTTACAATATAAGGATATATCAGAAGCATAGACTAGATGACATGGTCAAAATAGTAAGATCTCACGCGCATGCACGTGCGCTTCGCTCTGATTGGCTGAAACTAAAGTCTCAGTATCTTTCTTGTTTTTCGACAAAATCCTTTGAAATTTTGAACATGGTTATACATTATAAAGATCTACAGCATGGTATATAAGAATGTCATGAAAAGCATGCGCATGCACGTGTGCTGCAACCTGATTGGCTGATATTTTAATTGTCTATAACTTTCTTAGTTTTCAACGAAACGGGATAAAATTTAGACTTTGAATAGGTATCATGGATTTCTACATAATGGTACTATCAAAATTGAATGCACGAACATTCTTTCATGCAAGTGCGCGCGCGAAATACGCAAAAGGGCCAATATTTTTAAAAAACATTAAAATGTATATTGTAAAGATTTTTTTATTTATTCTCACGATATATAGATATGCTAATTGTTTAGACAACATGCCATGATCATCTTGCATGTACATGCACGTGCGTGCGCGTACAATGCGTTAAATGACATATAGTTGATATCATTATACCTTTTATAATTCTTTGATGAAATCCTTCGATACTGATCATATTTTGTAAAATGTCTTACAGGAATTAGGCACAAAAAGGGTTTTGGGGAGCGTTTGGGAACATCTGTAACGGTCCCCGTTACAATTAGCACTAGTTATTATTATTTTTCTTCTTGGGAAAATTTTGTCCGCGAATGATCTTGTAAAGGACACATCCGATTAAAGGGAAACCTTTTTAGGATAAATAGGCATGTTATGTAGATTTGCGGAACAAGGGCCATTTTGCGCGCACGTGCTTGCAAGAGCGCGCACGTGCAACACGTGAAATGACCAATATACTTGAAATTGCCGTAACTTTTACATTTTTTGATGTAATGCTTTGATATTTAGAATATATAGACATATTATAAATGTAGATGAGATGACATTGTCAACATGCCATTTTGCGCGCACGTGCTTGCAAGAGCGAGCACGTGCAACACGTGAAATGACCAATATAATGGATATAGCCGTAACTTTTCTATTTTTTGATGAAATCTTTTGAAATTTATAATGTAAGGATATATTAGTAGTGTAGACAAGATGACAAGATCAAAAAAGCAAGATCTCACGCGCATGCACGTGCGCTTCGCTCTGATTTGCTGAAACTAAAGTCTCAATATCTTTCTTGTTTTTTGACGAAATCATTTGAAATTTTGAACATAGCCATGCATTAGGATGTCCTACAACATGATATATAGAAATTATCATGAAAACACGTGCATGCACGTGCGCTGCAATCTGATTGGCTGAAACTTTAAATAGCTATTACTCCCTTGATTTTCAACCAAACAGGTTGGGATTTGGAACATAGATATATAAAATGAACTTCTACAAGAAAGTATGGTCACCATGCACATGCATACACGTGCGTGTACCTGAGCTGCAATCTGATTGGCTGAAACTTTAAACAGTTATAAATCCCTTGGTTTTCAACCAAACAAGATGGGATTTGGAACATAAATATATATATAATGGACTTCTACAAGAAGGTATGGTCACCATGCTCATGTATGCACGTGCGTGCACGCGAAATGGGTAAAATCAAAAATACACTTGAATGGGCGAATTTTTTTTAATACTCTTGGATAAAATATTTTAATATTTAGTATATTAAAATATATAGATTGTGTAGACAAGATGATATGGTCATTACGTACATGCATTCACATGCGCACACATGCAATGCTAAAATCTGAATGAGAATTGTACATTTCTGGGTAAACGTTGTTAAAGTCTCAAATCCATAGAGTTTGTGTTATTTAATGAAGCTAACAGGGAATATGGCACCGAAAGGGAGTTGGGGAGCGTTTGGGGAACATCTGTAACGGTCCCCGTTACAATTAGCACTAGTTTTAAATTAAAATACAAGAAAGATATGACCGTTATCCAGGACAAATAATCTTAAAAATGAATCGACAATCAACATTTAAAAAAATCATTCGTCCAAAAGTTAGGACTCGCATTCATCAGAATTCATCAGAAAGAGACTTCATTAAAACATTTACATTTGTAACCATCTGTTTAAAATGATATAAAGAAAAAAATCCCTACGCGTCGTGTTCGTGACAATTTCACTTATTTTGAATGGCAACTTTTACGCACGTAAAGCATTTGACTTTCTTAATTGATCCCAAAAATATAAATTCCTGTTGTAGCTAGGTATAAAATAATGCATATTGATATTAATGTAATAATTCAATCTTTGGCCTATTTGATTTTCAAAACCTTGTAAGAAACGGCCTCATATCTCAAAGAATTGAAATTTAACGAATTATACATTATTTACCTGCCTGCGTCATAGTGCGCTTATTTGGGAACTTTACACAACATACTTTTTATGGATTGTGTTTTGACAATTCAAATTAAATGGAAGAAGCCACTGCAATGGAGATATAAAAATTAGAAACCACATTTCTTTAAGTTTTAATTTTTCTAATGGATTATTCTATATCCAAACGCGTTATATATTAAAAAGAAAAACTGGATAAAGGAAATATTATTCTTCGCTGTCAAACTCGTCAGAATATGTACACTTAACACAGAATGTCCTTAAAGCTAAAAATAAGATATTTTCAAATTAAAAAAAAAACATTTTTCTGATTAAATATAAATATGTACTTCCTTTATTTCTTTCTATACAGAAACCCCACTGATAATTCCTTGGAGATCATCACGTTGTTAGGTACATTGATATTTAGGGTTTATCGTGAGGGACTTTTAGTGACCTAATGTTATCTCAAGTAAACCAAAGGATCTACATTGATCCACTACTATACTCCGAGTATTATGGAGATGCTTTGTTTTATCCCATTCCAAACAAGATTAAGTTCCGTTTTGTCGCGAATTTAAGTGTCTGCACTTTAGTTGTGGCATCGATTGGGACACCCCTTTATTTATTTCTAATGTGTGATTTGAGAATCTTAAATGACTTGGGAAGGATTGAAAAACCTAACATGATGAAATTTGATTCTGGAACATTATCTTTATTATGTTTTTTCCTATTTCCTTTTTTTTCATTTGTGCAAATAATGAAATATTAATATTTGGATCTTAATTTCAGGTCAGACTTAGCACTAATTATTAAAAAAAAAATTATTTGTGCGCTTAAGTGGGTGGCTGGGTGGGTGCTCAAAATGCCTGTGAAATTCTGGTACACTATGCCTCAGCATTACGAAAGAGAATTATTAAAATTAATAGGCTGAGAAAATCTGCGCCATTCTGTACCCCAAAACTGCACATTATTATTTGAAATATTATATTCATGAATTATATCAAGTGTGTGTTTTCTGTGTTATTTTTTTTATTTTTTTTTTTTTGCATTTTTTTTTTCCTTTTTTTTTCTTTTCTGTTTTGTTTTGTGGGCTTATGTATGGGTGTTTTTTGTTTTTTGTTTTGAATGTTTGTTTGATTTTATAGAATAGACAGACTGGAATTATAAATTTATGTACGGGTAACCCTACCAGCACATGAATTTTGTCTTATAAAAGCTGCAACATGGCCTTTGCTTTGCTACTGTGTCAATGTTAACATTCACCGCATAGATAAAGTATTATTCCTCAACGATTGGTGTTTATACTTTTTGTTGCAACATTTTGATAGGTGAATAAAGAAATAATTTTTAATAAAGAATAATTTAACCAAAACGAATGCAAGTTAGATGAAAGCAAATAATCCTTTTCATTATTCCTATATCCATAAATATTTATTTTTAGAGTTAAGAAAAGGAAGAAATTGTTCATATGAATTGATTGAAAAATTCCACATACCAATAGAATATAGATATAATAAGATGTGTTGTCAATTTATGAAGTCTCTTATGCTTATCATAAAGTCTACTTTTGTTTGCGATTCTCAATCAATATTCCCCACGTCGGGCAAAGCAAATAATTTTTATTTCAGTGTGGCAATGAAGTGTCACTGAACTTATATAGAATAAAGAAAACAAAGCAGTATGGTAAGTTACATTTATTTAACAAGTGAATTTGGAGAAAAACAATTTTACAAAAATGAAATTGGGCAAAAAAAAAATAAATTTCCTGAAAATTATAGTTAGCAGAAAAAGATTCATAAATTTATTTTTAAAATCAGAGAAATTTGAAGAAAAAACTCAGCCATTGCAGTATTTCATTTATCAATCAAAGTATCTTTAAAATAAAAGAGAAAATGTTGTGGAAATGCATTTTTTATAAATAATTTATAATATTTTTTTTCAAAAGAAAATTAGTTATATTTAAAAAAATAAAGGTAAGATGTAGCGGTAAAAATTTGAATAAATGTAGCGGTAATGAGTTGAAATTTTTGGCGATGTAGCGGTAATGTTGACCTGCCGAATATCCAGATTACTTTTCATATAATTTCAAATTGAATTCAGTGAAAATAAATGATTTTCAAAATAATTCTATTAAAACCGTAAAGCACAGGGAAAAAAAAGATGAAATTAATCATGACGTCATAATGGATCTAGCACCAAAATGTTAATCTAAAGTCAATTACTAGATCTCGACCTTATTGGCATAAGGGCATATAAAATCTGTTCGATGAAAAAATATATATATCCTAGGAATTGATAATCATAACTGGAATGCCATGGCCCACTTGAAAAACTTTCTATATGATCTTGTGACTTTTGAGGTTATCAATGATAAGAATAAAATGGAATTTCACTTGTAATGCAGATATGAACAAACTTCTTTTTGCTCTCTTCAAGTATCATTATAAACCTCTAGATATGTAAGGTTGAGAGGTGCAGTTTATTTCAAAATTGACATTATGTTATTTACTTAACAAATGTATTTACCAGGAGCGTCAAGTTTCTTGATAAAAAATCATTTGAGAAAACAATGCGTGTAATGTTATAACGTTTTCTTAAAGTTGAATTTCTCATAATTTCAAGGTCAAAATCCAATCTTTAAAAATGATGTTCTTAAGGATATATAATTCTCAAAGGTCATCCGTACTGTGGGCAGGTATTTATATTTGATTTATCCTATGATTTTGAAATAATCCCGTTATATTAGTTTGTTTAAACACCGCATCTCAATGTAAATTCTTTTTTCAAACCATCGACAAACTGTTCTAGGATTTAGAAAAGCCATGGCAATGAAGCTAATAAAGCTGGCATTAAACAAATCTTTATAAAAATATTACAACAGATCCGCATCTTCAATAAAACTGAACTAGTTTTCTGATATATTTAGCAAATTTTCGAGCAACAATAGGCCTTTATCTATCCCATATTTTGGGAAAATTATTTCCATCCTAAATTTACCTAACCCCGTAAAGAAGCTATGAAACGCGATAAGAAAAATAAACGGTGAAATATCAATACCTTAAAACTTGAAAATCAGACTATTACAGATAAGAAATACAAATGTAATGAAAACGCGCTTTCACAATTTTCAGCGAAAAATCTCCGATACATAACAAGAATACAAATCTTATTACAGAAAAAATAAACATTAGCTTTCGTTTTTGAATGACTCTATACTGAACCATTAATTCCAATAAATTAAATGCAAGTCTCCAGATAAATTTAAGGACAGGACCAGATCCAATATCGAAAATAAAAAAATCGTCCGATATACATCAAACTTTCAAATTAACTTATAAGATCATATCATATAAAATTCACATTGGGTGATCAGAAAAGCTTTTAGCTCAGAGGAGCTAAATTCCAAACCTTAAATTTTTCTGACTGTCATTTTGTGAAAAATATTTTTTAAAAAACATCGAAATACAATTCTTTCATTCAATGTTCACTCAAGATGTTTAGTTCTGCTTAAAATAAATATTTGAATCGAAGCAAAGGAAATCGATGAATATGTAGTTTAGTTTTTACTGGTAGGTATTTTAGGAGCTGTAAAAGGTGCTTAGTCAGAGATTTGAAATTAATATCTTCTCAAATTTAATGAATAATATTATGCCCTATATGTTGCTATAGCATTTTATACGTAAATAAAATTAAAAACAATTTCAGGGGGCGTTTGATTATCACATCCTTGAACTTTCACAGTTTTTAAAGACTTTATCCTTTATACCTTAGAAAAGTAGCAATTTCTTCTGTAATAACGAAAAATATTTGAATCAAAATCCAGTGTTAGAAAAAAGCATAACAATAGCAATATCATTTATTGATTGTAAATTGTTTAACGTCCCTCTCGTGAATTTTTCACTCATATGGAGACCCACCACTTATAGGTGGAGAGCTACAAATTTTGTCCTACATGTATACTCGACACTCAGGGACATTGAGCAAGGAGGGATCTTTATCCTGCCAGCAACTACTGCGACAAGGGATCTCGGTTTTTACGGTTTTATCCGAAAGACCGGTCTCCATGTCCCACAGTGGGATTTGAACCTGCGATGTTAGGATCAACTCCTTACTTCGCAACTCTACAGCAGGCGTTCTGACCACTGCGCCACGCCGGCGATCAAGGCAAGTATGTATCTCAGTCTACTTGTAATATCCTTTTCCAAATAAAACGCTTCCTTATAAAATCACTGTGACAAAACTTGATCCTCTAAAATACATCTAAGGAAAAAGTTTGTGTATCATAAAATAAAAATATACACCGTATATATTAAAATTATCTAATCAATTTTGAACAAAGGGTACAGACTTCTTGGGGAAAAAATCGAAGTTTATAACAAGAAGTAATGAAGAAAAAGAAAACCATCTTTGCTAATTACTCAAATAGTAACATGCAAAGTTTTCAATTACTCTATCTTGGTCGAATAGAACGTTTAGAATACTTATATCACACTTATTTTATTTGCAAATTATGTTCACACGTTGTAGGTTACAATTCATTGTATTTATAAAATACACCAAATGGTGCATCATTGGTAAGCAGTATTAGAGTGTTCCTAACATTTCCCCTTTTCATAAATATTTATATATTAAATCCTTCTGATATCCAATTTTAAAATTAATTTGTACGGCGGGCGGAGAAAATAAAATTAAATGCCTATAATTTCTGTTTACTTTCTCTAGTGGTGCACCGTGTCATTGCTTTTGATCATCTTTGGCTCTTCAGCATCCACAGCCTCAACTTCCCAAGGGAAAGGTGAAAAAAGACATTTGATCAGTAATGTGTAAATTGTTTTAACATAAAACAACTAAAATGTCATGAAAATTAAAAGGATAAAGAGGTTAATGTAAGAAAACATATTCGCACACTTTCTAGCTGATTCTAATTTCATTCATCCCAATGTAATTTTCTGTGCTTAGAACAGATTTTTGATTTAACACTTTGCAATTTAATTAACTTTTGTAAATTGCATAATTGTCAAAGAAACTGTTATATTTTAAAAGTTATTGCATTTTGCAGATTGTACTCTGAAACCTACAGATCTTGTATTTGTCTTGGATGAGAGTGGGAGTGTGGGGGAACCAAATTTTATTCTTCAAAATGAATTCGTTGCAAAATTTGTCGAAGATTTTAACATTGGCAAAAATGCAACCCAAGTTGCAGTAGTAACTTTTTCGACTTTAGTAAAAGTCGAATTTTTCCTGGACACTTATCACGATAAGTCACAATTAATTGAGGGTATTAAGCATATTAACTACTCACATCCCGGTTTAACAATGACTCAAAGAGCTCTAGCAACGGTAAGAACTAAAATTTTGTTCCCATCGAAAGGAGGAAGACCCGACGCTCTGCCTTTCGTAATTGTTCTGACTGATGGAAAATCCATGAATCAAGCTCAGACAGAATTGGAAGCAAAAAAACTTCATAACATGAATGTCACAGTTTACGCCATTGGTATCTCCGATCAGGTGAATGAAGTCGAATTGCGGGGAATTGCATCTAAAAAGGATTACGTCATTATGGTGAAAGATTTCAGTATTTTGAATTCTGTACGCGGTAAAGCGCTAGCCGGTGCTTGCGAAGGTAATTCTTTATACGTATCTCTTTAGATTCAATAACATTTTAAGGGCGCTATATTTTGAATCAAAAAATTTGTTTTACAGCAATTTTGAAAAAAGTAAAGGGAGACAATGCCACTCTATCAACAAAGCCAGCGCTTACCACTATGAAAACCACAGCTACTACAACTACCAAAACGACTCCTACCACCACACCACCGACCACCACAACTCCGACCACTACCACCACAACTCCGACCACTACCACAACAACTCCAACCACTACCACAACTCCAACCACTACCACAACAACTCCAACCACTACAACAACTCCAACCACTACCACAACTCCTACCACTACCACAACTCCAACCACTACTACTACAAAACCTACCACTACCACAACTCCAACCACTACCACAACACCTACCACTACCACAACTCCTACTACCACAACTACCACTACAACTTCTACCACTACCACAACACCCACCACTACAACAACACCGACCACCACAACTCTTACGACTACCACTATAACACCCACTACTACAACTCCTACGACCACCACCACAACACCCACCACTACAACTCCTAAGACAACCACCACAACTGCCACCATTACAACTCCTTCCACTACAACTCTTACTACCACCACCATACCGGCCACAACAACGCCTACCAGTACAACCTCGATATCTACTACTACTCCTAGCACTACCTTACTTACCCCTACAACTTCATCCAGCTCCATTATTACCACCACAACTCCTACTACCACCGACATCCCTACCATTCGAACATCATCCACAACCACTCCTCCTACTACGACAGTCAAAACCCCTTCTACCACAACCCAAAAAATGAACACTTCTCCTAAACCCCCCAGAGCTACGGCCTCTAGCACCAAACATAGCACCACAACCATGACAAAAACTACTTCCATCACCACTGCTATGAGGGTTAGTCATGTCACGCGTCTAGGTAGTTCAAACCATATTTTCAGAACTACCACAGCAATGCCTATTCCAGGTTTGTGCGTTTAGTTACATAATTAAATTAAACTAGTATTCTACAGTAGGCTTGAACTTCTAAATTAACAAGGATTGCCAATACTATGTTCAAAGGAATTTATTTATAAATTATTTGTAAAATTACATATGCCTTTACCTAAGTATGGAAAAATAACGTATCTTTAATCAGGCTGTCAAACAAACTTTTTCAGCAAATAAGTTACACTGTGACTTCCAAAATTCAGCATGTGGCTTTTTACTTCACCAACCCTATTCCAACACCACATGGATTATGTGCAGTGGGTCAACCGCAACATGCAAAATTCACCCGATAAATGACAACACCTTCAGAAACTCAACTGGACAGTTTCTCTATATAAATGGATCTATGATAAATAAGGACAAATCGGGATACATCTTCAGTCCACTGATAAGTGACCAATCAAACAAAGGAGCCTGTCTTCAATTTCATTATCAAATGTTTGGAACTGATACAAAAACCCTAAATGTGTACATAACAAACGGGTCTATATCTCTACGAGACGCTACCCTAATTTGGTCGAAAACACTAACCGCAACAACACGCAGCTGGTATTCTGCAGAAGTACTACTGAACATAGGTCCCAAAGGCAGGGTAAATGATAAATATAACCATATTTTTTTCAAAATATGCTATAATTCGTAAACTCCATTTAACTTAAGTCATATATATAGATACATGTTTGAATTTATACCAGATTGATACAAGATTTCCTTGGTTGAAGAACTTGTAAATGAAAATAAGTTACGAATTGACTGTAGTTCGCAGGGTATAGTATTTAATTCGAAGCTATTCTATTTAAGGTGATTTTTGAAGGATTAAAGCCAAAGCTTAGCGAAAGCGGATTTGCGATCGACGATATATCGGCAACACTAGGAGTCTGTTTACGTAAGTCAGAAATTCTGCTTTAAAGATACTGGTTAGCTTTGCTTGAATATAAAAAATGTTTTAATATTGATAAACTGTCCTTAAAAACGAAAAAAATACTAACACAACAATTCTATCTCAAGAAAAATTTGCATCACTACAAGCAAGCCTTTTTTCAGTTTTGCAATGAATAAGGCTGGTGTGACCCGTTGACATGGGATGCTTACTCCACCATGGTACCTGATTCCACTTCTGTGTAGAGGTCTATGTATGCCCTGCTCTAGATTTGCTTTTCAGTATTTTCCCTTTTTATTAAACAAGCATTTCAACATCTTTGAGGCGCCTAGTAATATTATTTTATCTGATTTATTACACAAAACTTTAGTTCATTTAAATATTTATACAGGACTAACTGATGCGTAAGTGCAAATGTCTGCCCGTCTATTTGTTACGCTTTGAGGTCCCTTTCTCATATCAAAGCATGGATAACGCCACTTTAATCATATGGGGGGCGAGTGGTATCATTTAGAGAGCTTAGTGCTCAAAGTACCTCTGGTTTTATATAGTTACTACATCTATATTTAGTATATTTACATAACGTGCTATTTATATTTTCCATTAGGTCATACATCGTCATCTCCTGATTTATCGGTATCAAAATCCACACCTGTATCATCTCAAACTTCCAATCCTTCGACCAGCAGGTTTTCTAAAACAAAATTTGTAATTCCTGGTTGGTTCCAACTTATCGAAATCGGGCTCATCGGTGTATCAGCTATCATTGGCGTTGGGGTTCTTGGATGCTGTTGCTTGAAATTCTTTGGTGGCAAACGCAGGCAGGACGACGATGATGAAGATGAAGAAGATGAAGAGGAAATACTGCCCTCATGGAAACAGAGCCACAGACTTCCAGCATCAAAACCAGGAGGATGGACAAATGGACTTAAGTTTTAATGACATGTACAAGAGAATTATCTTAATTTTCCCAAAATGTTGTCTTTGATCAAATTAAAAAAAAATAAATATGATTATAAATTCTCCATAATATCAAACATCATTACACGTGTTTTTGTGTTTAATAAACTGAAGACCTGAAGCATGATTGCTGAGATCATTGCAGCTGCAGAGTACATTAAAATTATCTAATTGTGTTAGTCTTTAAAAGATATATAGGTAAGTGACTTAATGGAATAATCTTAATATACTCCACCTCTAATAGCATCAGATTCAATGACACCTTTTATGAAAGTATGTAAGGGTTGTAAAATCGGCAAATATAGATTCAAATCCCCTTAGTTATAGCGAATTATTCTAAATGAATGACTTTTTAATGTCTTGATAGACATCAACGTTTAAAAGGATACAATGAGCCAAAATCATGTCTTTCTTTTAAGATATCTGTTGCATACAGAGAAGACTTATGAAAATTATAAATATATACCTAAGATATGATAATTAAACTGCAAGAATAGACTGTACAATATAAGTGCCGGAAAAAAAACAAACGTTGTATCTACCGTTTCGTTGTTTCGGGTATGTCAAGGTCACGCCACTTTTATTTTTAGCTCAAACTTGTAAACAACATTCACTTGGAGCATACAAAGGTGAGAAATATGTTCTAACAACTTTTAAAACAGATTACATCAAAGTTTTTGGTCTGCTTACATTCATTCGTGGATACTTGAGACCATGGTAACTATGGAAACTTATTTAACTCTCCTGCGCACGCGTACAATAGGGAGGAAGAAGTACCAGGGTATTCTGCAATATTTTTTGTTATGGGGCATACTGATATTATTTTACACCCCCCCCGCTTAAAAAGCGGGAGGGTATATAGTAATATTACCGGTATGTCCTTCTGTCCGTCTGTCTGTTACTCTTTGGGGTACCCATCTCTTATCCGCAACTCCCCTTATACCACTGAGTGAAATTCCATGAAACTTTCACAGAATCTTTATAACGTATTGTCATGATGCACCTTTGACCCGACACATATTTTGAGTTTCCCACAGCAAATCATGGATGCTGCCACTATTTATATGGGAGGCGGGGGTACATGAATAATTTAATGAGCTCATTGCTCGCAATACCTCTAGTTTTTACTTTTCTCCATGAAAATTGAATTTTTTAGGCTCTGAAACCTTTTATTTTCTGAAACCTAAATAAACACTTTTAGGAATCAAACAAAATTTACACGGGTCAAGCAAAAAATCTCTATTTGTCAATTTTCCTCGTTGTGCGTTATGCTGTATCTTTAGTGTTAGCTATATCAACATCCTCGCTAAAAATGCCAAAATTAAGACTAAGCTAGTTTTTTTTTGCTATACGGTAATTTTTGAATGTTGTTTTTTGTCATAGATCATACATGTGGTTCTCTTTTTTATTGAATACTTCTTAAGTTATTACCTTTTAGAAAAATATTTTAGTAAATTTTCTATACTCCAAACTGCTTTTAAAGGGGCATGGATACAGTTTCAACTGAATTTTTTTTAACCAGTTTCAATATTTACGATTCCTACTGGCAAGAATTTGAATATCATTTGTTGATTAAGATACAGAACTTAAAGTTCTTCATAATGTAAAAATGCTCGTACCTTGTTTTTGTTTACATATAAAAAATATATTTATAACAAAATGAAATCAGCAAATCATTAGAAACTGTTGAATTGTATTTGAATTTAATTTTTGTATTGAAATTATCTACTTTGAACGAACGTTTATTAGTATATTAACCTATGTAAACAAAAACTTGATACGGACCTTGTTTACATAACAAAGGTTTGGAGCTATAAATCTGTCTTGTATCTCGACAACTCACGTTCAAATTTTTGATCATCATTAGAAAGACCCTAGTGAAATATTTGTAAAAACGGAAAATAAATTTTGAAATTTTAGCTGAAACTGTGTTTATGCCCCTTTAAGTAATGTCAGGCTATTTAATTATTTGATGTATATTTAAGGTAGAGAATTAGGTCCTATTAGGGAAGTAATACTTTTAAAAGTTTTTATCGATTAATTAGAGCTGAAATAATTTAAATCTTTGAATTCATTTTACAATAAATCGATGCATTCAACTAGCATTGATTTGTGTGTGTGTGTCTGTGTGTGTGTGCAATAGTCTTACCATATTCTGATGTGGATAAACAACCTTCGACCCGAGTTTGATCAATCTGATTGTCAACCGATATAATACATTCCACATGCAGTTTCTACAAGCCTTTATATGGATGTTAAGTAAAATAATAGCTTGTCTTCCTTCTCAATTTTCCATTCTTAGATATTAAACAATCATTATTAAGGTCAATAAGATTTGAGATTAATTAATCATGACCATAAACCCTTTTTACCCATCTGACTAATCATCGGTTAGAAATGACATTGCCCGAGGCAGGCGGCGGCGGAGAGCAAGGATTCTGATATTTCATCAACAACGCATTCAATCATTCAATTTATTCACTCAAAACCATGTAAATGGTACATGCGGTAAAAAACATATAAAACATATATACTTAAAATACAGTGGGTCAAGCAGAAGATGATAATTAACGAGAACAGACGATATTATAAATTTTAGAAATAAATGTACATAATTGTTTCAAAGAAGCAACATCATTTTGGCACATGACTTCACAAAACTTGATAATATTTGGATTAGAGCAAAATTTTTGGCAAAATCAGAGTTAAAATATTTTTTACATGTAATTATTTTAATATTTTTACTTAACTATGATCCTTTTCGTTCATTGTAGAGCATAGGGTTACATATTTACTACTGTCGCTCTCCACCTTACTCTGTCTTTTTATACCCCCGCTACGAAGGAGTGGGGGTGTACTGTTTTACCCTTGTGTGTCTGTCCGTAACAAATTTTGGTCGCAGTTTTCTAAGCAACTTTTCATCGCAAATGCTTGAAAATAACTTTTTATCGCAGAAGCTTGGAATTTTAACACATTCTTCTTTGAGGCATGCTATACATCATGACAAATTGTCGCAGTTTTCTCAGCAACTACTATTCCTAAATGCGTGATCTTCTCATATAGCAGTCCCAAAATGGGTGTTGCTAAAATGCGGAATGGAAAACGGGTTGGAACATGAAAAATATATGTCAAACAAATAATCTAGATTCGGTATTAATCAGATATAAAGGCCATGTTCTTGATATAAAAGTAATATCTAATAAAAAAATCATCGTAAATTATTATATATATTTATAATTCATGTCACCCTAAGAACTGGCACGTGTACCTGCGATAGTTTATAAAATACATACTACAGGTAACTAGACTAAAATCCTTAGAATCCATCTGAACGTTTCTTACAAATTCTTTTTTTAAAAAGAAAGTTCATTCATAAAAAAGATATTGTCTTAAAATAGGCAGAAGGGAAACAAAGACTACTAGTATATAGATACGTTTGTGTAAAGATCAAAATAAATAGATTTGACATTCATGCAAGCAGTGGCGAAGCAAGGAATCTTGAAGGGGGGGGGGCTTTGTTCGGGGTAGGAGCCCACAGCCACACCAAAATTAATTTATTAAATCTAATGTAATATACTTTGGACGCAAAAGGGAGTGACAGACCTTTTGCAAATTCTCAGACCTCTTTATTGAGTGGAAAAACAAACTCAAATGTTTAATGGGCTCATATGTACCCCCCTCCCCCTCAAACACACACAAGTACCACAAACAAACAAACAATAGGCAGCTTCATTGAATTAAAGATGTTACATTAAATTTATCACAGAAGGGTTTCCAACTTTATCTATCCAGGATTAAAGGAAATTACTCTATTTTGTATAAAATTTAAACAACCAGGGCTGGGTTTCACAAAACTATCGCAAGATTTGTCCTAAGCTAGATCCTACGATCATCTTAAGATCTGACTTATGACAATCATAAGATTTGTCACTGCTGTTTCACAAAACTATCTTAAGTACAAGAAATCTTAAGACAAATTTAAGACGAATTTCCTTCTTAAATTTCACAGGGATTTTTTGTTATATATCTATGCACGAAGTTTAGATGCCTTTCCTTAATTTTGCAGATAAACCCTAGGAAAAAAGACATAAACATTTTATTGCATCAACTTTAATGTAATCAGGGTGTGTTTTCGTATATGGCGGGGGTTTGGTCAAAAAATTAAATTTGAATTAATTTCATCACCATAAAAAAATAATTGAATATACATATGTACATGTAATATGTTTAAATGTCTTCTTACTCAAAAAATAGTATAATGTAGTTACTGACGAAATTTATGAGATATTTTTTTAATCAAAGCTACTAGAGATTCCGAACCTTTGCAATTAATGAATGATTATTGCAATGAATCCTCTTGAAACACCAAATCGTGTTAAAAGTTCGTTCATAAAATTCGATGTAGGTGTCTTTAAAACGCTTCAACTACTGCAACAAAATATCAATGCTAATAGATGAAGAAAAGAAACGAGAAAAAAATTACTCAAAATTTTATAATTTCAATACTATTAAAGAAGAAAGCATGTACATACAGCATCAAATGTTACAGCATGATTTTCATACACATTACACATTCCGGTAGATTAATGAGGGATACCCCAAGGATAAAATTACAATGTATTTGATTTTATCTAATTTTGTACAACTGAATAAAATGTTTACTTTCTAATTTCTAAAAAAAAAAATCACCATATAGTGTAACAAAATAAAGTAAAACGTCTAAAAATGAAGTGTAGTTATATATAGGTATTTTCTTTACTTTCATGGACTTATCTAATCCCTAGAAATGCATATACTTCGTATTTCTGTTTACTAAAAAGACATTAATGTACCCTGCCAATAAATAAACTACAAATTAACTACATTTGTAGATTTTGTACAATAAAACGAATCTCGAACACAGGATCTGGATTTTAAAAACTGCTTAAATTAGCAATTCTTGGTCATAGTTATTGTGATATTCTTGCGGGGTATTGAATTCTAATGAACAATTTTGAATAAAGTTATATATGTCAGAGATACGTATTTTACATAAATGTACAAGATACAAGATACAAGATACAAGATTTTATTAATCCAATTTGGGCCCCCGGAGGAGCAAAAAGATTTACAAATAGAAGGAGGAGGATCCAAATGATAGAACAAACATGATGATGATATTACAAATAAAGAGCAATTGTTAAAAAAAAACAAAAAAAGTATATAGGAGATATACTGAATATACATACATGTATTGTATTGTAAGTTACATACAAATATATATATATATATATATATATATATATATATATATATATATATAGTTAAGGGCAAGAAACTGGGAAAGAGGTATATAATTTTTTATGCTTATCACAATATCTTCAATTAAGGTAAATTACTAAGGAATGCAGCAAGTGATCTAAGGATGTCTGGGTCTTCATTAGTCATGAGCCAATAAAATTGATTATCATGAGATAGAGATTGAAAATTTTTACATTTAATTTTACAAATATTTATGAGTTCAAGTCTTTGTACATTAAGATGAGGACATACAAGGAGAAAATGAATTTCATCCTGAATCTCGTTGTGATGACAAAGTGAACAAATTCGTTCCTCTCTAGGTATTTTTTGGTAACGTCCAATTTCAATTTTAAGCCTGTGAGCCGATATTCTTAACTTTGTTAAAACTGATCTATGTTGATTGTTTGTAAGAATATCTAGATAAGGTTCAAAACAAAATTTAGTCTTTATGCTGGTAAAGGTAGACAATTTGCCATCTTTATGTAAATTCCTGTCTTTTTCCCATTTTAATTTATAGAAATTCAGTAATATTCTTTTCAAATTGGTTTTAAATTGTGGGGTTGACATACCTAGGAAATCACTAATTTTAATATCAATATGGTTAAGTAAGAAGTTAACACAAGAATACCATGAAGTAAAACCATTTTGGTGTAGTGTTTTAGAGCAGTTAAAAGCCTCACTAAGCAAGGGAAATTCACCATCTAGATTCTCTAATCTATGCCAGTATAACAACATATTTTTAATGACATCAAAATGTAAATTCAAACGTCCTAGCTCAGATCTTACAGCAAAATTGCTGCTTTTACCATGAACCATTAGTAAATGTTTGTAAAATTTAAGATTTAGAATTTCGCCTTCTAAGCTTTGGTATATTTTGTCTAGTGTTATATTTGGATTTCTCTTAAATTTAGAGGTTGTTGGGTCAAAAAAAACCCATAACTCCGAACCATACAGGATAATGGGTTTAATAGTGTGGTCAAATACATTTAAAGCAGTTCTAATTGATGGATTAAATGTGAGAAAGTCTTTTTGAAGTTTGAAATAGGCTTTTTTGGCTTTGTTACAACAATCATTTTTAGCATTACTTAGTGTTCCAGATGCATTAACAGTCAGACCCAGATACTTGTATTGTTTAACACATTCAATATTGTTGTTATCCAGATGAAAGGGAATTTTAACGTGTTTACCAGATGAATTGAAGACTATAATTTTTGTTTTCTT
The DNA here is from genome assembly GCF_032062105.1 of Saccostrea cuccullata. Taxonomy (NCBI): domain Eukaryota; kingdom Metazoa; phylum Mollusca; class Bivalvia; order Ostreida; family Ostreidae; genus Saccostrea; species Saccostrea cuccullata. The sequence goes on from NW_026937670.1 coordinate 18,673, forward strand.
TGTATTAACTTTGAGACACCAGTCCTTACAGTATGTACTTAGTATATCGAGTTTTTCTTGTAGACCTTCAGCAGTTGGGGAGAGAAGTACCATGTCATCAGCATACATTAGGCAATGAATGGACATAGATGAATCATTGTTTAATTTTACAAAACTTTTAGAATTTGACAGATAATTTGATAGATCATCGAGATAAATCTTGAATAGGTTTGGGCTCATGTTATCACCTTGTCTAACCCCATTGTAAGTACGGAAGTGACCAATTAATTTGTTACCCAGTTTAATAGAAGAATAGCTTTTAGAATACATATCCTTAACAATTGAGTAAAATTTAGTGCTAATACCAGCTTTTAGTAGTTTAAGCTTCAGACCAGCATGGTTTATACTATCGAAGGCCTTATGAAAGTCAACAAAGCAAGCATATAGCTTCCCTTTTTTTGATTTGCAGTATTTTTCAACAAGTGTTTTCAAGACAAAAACATGATCTGAAGTTCTAGCTTGTTTTGTAAATCCTATTTGACAAGGATTGATTTTATCATTGCATTTTAAATATTTATCTAATCTTGAGTTAAGAATATAGTTAAACAGTTTGCCAATTGAGCTGGTTATTGTGATTCCTCTATAATTGTTGGGATCATTAGTATTGTTAGATTTGTATACTGGAGTAATGTATCCTTCACACCAAGAAGAAGGATAATATCCATGAGTTAAGCAACCATTAAAGATTTTCAGTAATATTGGTACCAAGACCGTTTGACCATGTTTAAGCATTTCATTACATATTCTATCAGTACCAGCTGCCTTACCATTTTTTAGTTTACCTATTGCTTTACTTATTTCATTGAAAGATATTTTGTAGTCAAGTTCATTAAATATGGGTGTTGTTGTTTTCTCAGCTTGTTTTAGTTGGTCTTTAAGAAACTGATCTCGATCGAGGAAATCCTCATGAGTTTTATTCAATTTTTTGAAGTGGTTTAACCACTCATTATTAGAGATTGATGTATCAATTGTCTTTGTATTTCCAGTTCTTAATTCGCCTATAAGTTTCCAGTATTTTTTTGGATCAGTTGAATTTAAAGCATTTAGGTTGTTGATAATATTAGAATGGTATGTTCTAAATTTTTGTTTTCGTAGTTTGTTATATATTCTATATGCTTTGTAATATTGATTCTTAATATTGATATCTCTGGGGTAGTGGCCAAATAAAGTTCCCTTCTTAACTAGTTTTGAGCGCATATTTATCAACTCGTTATCAAACCATTTCTTTTTATGTTTAGCAGAGCTTTTATTACTTTTACAAGTTTTATTTTTAGGTAAGTTTGGTTTTAATGACATAATGGCTGCAGCTTCCAGGGAATCTTTTAATCTACTTATTGTCGATTCTATAGATTCTATGTCATTGATGCTCATGGTGTTATCAAGATTGCATTTTATTTTGGGGGATTGTAATGCCTCTATAAATTTAATAGCAGAGTCTTCCCCCCACTTAAAGGATGAATGGGTCTTGTAATTATTATTATCTATACTATTTTCTCTATTAGAAGAATCATGTTGAGAAAAAATATTCCATGATAACATACAGTGGCAGTCAGATAATGTGGAAATAAAATCTGATACTTCAAAAAACAAAATACGTTGTACAATATCTTCATCAGTTAAAAGATAATCAACAACACTACTTCCATGATAATTATGGCAAGTGAAATTTCCAAAAATGTCACCAAAACATCTTCCGTTCATAATACGAAGTTGGTTTCCAATACAAAAATCTATTAGTTCTTTTCCTCTCTTATCCACACAAGTGTCTCTATTAACTCTTTTGAAAATATCATTATCAATTTTATATGTTTCAAATAAGGGTAAATATTGGTTGTTATCATCTAGTATATAATCAGTTGCATTTCCTGTTCTAGCATTAAAATCTCCACAAAGCATTATATTTCCTAAATCTTTATATTGATTAATATCCTTCTGTACGAGTTCCAGAATATTAACATTATTTCGTGTTATTGCAGGTGATCCCTCAGGGGGGTTGTAAACAGTACATATATACAAATCTTTATCAAAATTAAAAAAAGTTTTTTCTAATTTGATCCATTGATACTCACTACATGTATTTTTAATTACAGAAACATGATCTTTAATCTCATGCTTAATTAATATTGATATCCCTCCAAAGTATCTGCCATTTTTAGATATATTTCTACAAATTGTGTGGCAGTAAAAATCATCATGTAATACAACTGTATCTGGTCCAATGTGTGTTTCCACAAGAAATACTAAATCTTTATCTATAATTTTTGATAGAAAAAGCTCGTCATCCATTTTGTTCATACCTTTTGATATCAATCCTCCAATATTCCAAAAAGCACATTTAACATTTGTTTTTCTGTACATCTGATACATTCTAAGAAAAAATACCAAATTTTCAAACCCAAATCAAGAGAAAAAGTACAACATCCTTCAAAACATCTAATACAATGTAAAATCTAGTAGTAACAATATGTGAGAAGAAAAAAAATAATAAATTCGTTGCAAATAAACATGACATTAATGAGTACAGGTGCACCGATAAGTGGAAGTGGTACAATATTTGACAATGAAATTCATACATTGAAATACCCGTTAAAAGAATGGCATTGTTTATATATATCATCAGTGTAATTGATAAGTAACATCTGATATGGTGATAAAAAAGAAAATTTAGTAATTGTAGTTAAAACCATAGCTGGCAGGATGGTAAGGTCTCCCTTCCCATGGTTCGGATGGTGCGTACTGGTAGTTTCGCCACTTTCGCTGGTATTTGTACAACTTATTTGGTGAAGCACGGTGATAGTCAGGGTCTTGGTCTTTTCCCATCTGCAATGGAGCCTGCTCGATTCCTAAAGCTAGAAGGATTGATCTTTTGATATTGGATGCTAACATGGCAACACCATCTTGTGTAAGATGAACATTGTCCCTTTCAAGGACCTTGGCAGGCCTATTAGACATGTTTATGTTTTCACTGATATACACGACTGAGTCACTTTTGTATTTCTTCTTTAGTAGGGCGTTGATTAGAGCACTATTTGCACTGTGTAATTCGTCGTCTTTACGAGGAGTACATAGTGACAGAACCACTTTGGCTGACCATTTTTGAGTGATGATGTTGATGATTTCTTCCGTCTCGTTAACACAAGTCTCAGGACTTTTTGCCTTTACATCATTGGTGAGGTGATGAAGAACGACAACATCTGGTGCTGCATCCTCATATCTTACTATGGTATCCTTGGTTTCATCAATTGTGTATGCAAGTTTCTTTGTTGTTATGAATGATGAACTAAGAATGTCTGGATTAATCTTCTTAGTGTTAGATGTCCCCACTAACAGGACTTTGGGTTTAGGGGGTTTTGTCTTGGGAGAAGTCTTATATCCCTTACGAGGCTCATGTGGTGAAGAGTGATTTTCTTCAACTTTCTTTTCTCCTACACATGTAAATTTCTCACTGTTAGATTCCATACTCGAAACATGCATTTTCAAACCAAGAATCTCTTTAAAAAGTGCCTCGTTTTTTTCTTTGAGGATTTTGTTTTCATTTTCCATGTTGAGTAACTCTTCATTTTTTGTTTTTAGTTTTTCCACTAATGTTGAGCTTTCTGATTTGTTTGCTTCCAACAAGTCAAGGAGTTGGTGTTTGCATGTATTGTGCATGATTTTTTCATTCTTCAGTTGGGCTTCTTTAGTTTCTAATTCAAGTTGTTGATTTGCGATTTTAACTTGAAGTTCATTCTTGATTTCATCTGATTTCTTAAGCTTGTTTTTTATTGAGCTAATTTCATTTTCAGGACTTTTTGATTTATTTGGTGTTGTTGACATTTTACTGTACTGGCTGTTCAAGTTTTCAACGGCTAAAGAAAGAGTACTAACTGTACTTTGAAGTGATTCCAAACCTTTTAAGAATCTTGTTTCTAAGGTTTTCATAAGTCCAGTGTGAGATTTGCTCATTTCCTCTAAAGCTAGGACCATACTTTCTTGAAATCTATCCAGGTCATGCACAGAAGCTGAAACAATTTGGCTATGTTCACCATTTAGCAATTGTTCCTGGTTCAAATAACTCACAGAGTTCTGGCTTTGCGGAGTTTCAGTTACAGATTTAAGGGTGGTTTCCTCTCCTTCGGTCGACGCAGTAATTCTATTCACTAATTCTTTCAGCAGTGGGAAGATTTTGGTCACGAATGCATCTTTTCCATTTCCCTGGACCTGAATAGTGCCGGTTGACACAAAAAATGTTATCTTGTAGTGTAGACTAGTATCATCCCCAATGTCTATGCAAATAGAATGGTTTGTTAGGGTACTGTTGGTAGTATCCCACTTTTCTGGATTGTTATACCATTTGACTTCTACAGAGTTACACATTTTCAGCTTTTCTAAGTATATAATTTGTAGAGCTCTAATCCAGGCGAATACACGTTCCCGTTTTGTTCGAAATGCTACCATCTTGGCTTGTTCTTCATAGAGGTGTGGGTTAATTTCTTCGTATGCCGCCTGTCTTGCTTTGCACCCCGTGGGCGGGCGGAGTTTGTTAGGAATACAATTCTCTGGGTATTCATTGTAAAGGTTTGTTACTGATACGTCAACAGTCGATAGGTCTTTAAGACACTCGAAATCTTCCGTTGTATTCGACATAATGTATGACTGCGGTCGAGGAAATTCGAGTTAGGAAGCCACGTGTATGTGAAACAAATTAGAATTAATAGCTTATATGGATAATATCGATGTCAATTGGTTACTTCAACCACCTTCAATTGATATTACTGATGATGGATCCTTTCTCTTTCAATGGGAGTTGAAAAAAGGTTTAGCAGTTTAGCTGAACATAATACCTGTTCGGATCCCGAGCCCGATTTTTATGTACATACATTGCCTTAAGATGCATTTGGAAGGGGGGGGGTAGCGATTTCAGTTGGGAGGGGACACAAGCAAACAAAAAATGCATTGAAATGAATAAAGTAGAAAAACATTTTAAGTAGTTCATATTAGGTTTTCTATCGTTTATTTATTGACAAATTATTTTGTGGAGGGGGGGGGGTCATCGTTCCGTCTGGCATAATATAGTCCAAAGGATTGTTCTATCACTAAAAACCGTTTATCTTTAAGGTTTTTAGCCAAAATATATACTGTCACCAGTTACACTTTAGAACTTAAGACATGTATCTAGTTGTCTTAAGATTTTGATAGATTTTGATAGATCTAAAGATTATCATAAGATGTGACAGTTTTGTGAAACTGCTATGATGCAATCTTAAGATAATTTTTGGTCTTAAGACAGATCTTAGTCATAAGACAGCTTTGTGAAACTGGCCCCAGAGTTACATTAGAAGTGTTTATCCGAGCTTGCCGGAGAGGCTTGCTCTAATCGTAATCCTTTTAACATTTTATTTCTCTTACAATGGTTCATCTAGATATCAAATATTTGCCCCCCCCCCCTTCCACTTTTTGCCAGACATGGGTGTAAATAAAGTATTGAAAGATTTTGGAGTTTGAACTTATTTCTCCTCCCGAATCAACAACTGCCTTCTTTTTTCGCTTGTCAATTTTTTTCAGGCAAGTTCAATCTCCCCCTTTCAAATTCGATTGTACGTCACTGCTATGTCAGCGAGTTTCGTGAATAAGAGACTAATCGTGACTAAATCAACTTGTATTTAATAATGGAGGATTGGATATGAGTAAGATGTATAGTTTATGATAAAATTTGTGTATTTTAAATGATTTTATCTAAAATAATATATTCCGTTTTTCGTTCCGTTTCGTCTTCCAGTCCGCGTTGTAGCAACACCCGTCCCAAAAAGGGATTCTAAGTAGTCGAGGTACACCAAAGTCATTTTTTTTTTAAATCTGCTGCTTTTCTCATTTCAGTTACAAAACACAACATACGACTTCTTTGTTGATATCAATATGTAAAACACTTTCCAACATTATTGCACTTGAGAAGTTCCGAGATTGCGGATAATTTTTTATCTGATTAACACTTTGGACTCAAGGCAGACACATGTATGACCGAGGAGACAAATTTTTTTCTATGCATAATCATATTTAGTAGTCTTTGCGTTGCACTCAGTTACAAAAACTATGATAGTTTTATTGAAATTTAATATTCTGATAATAATTGGGATTTTAAACGAAAATTAAATCAACGTTTTACATAATAAAACTTCAGTGGATATACTTATACTGAAACGCAAAAGAAACGCAACATGCGGTAATCTACAAATATTTGAATTTTTTATTTAATGGTTTTCAAAAATAAACCCAGTAAAGTACGACTAAAGTCACTTTTTAAAACATCAGAAATTTGATAAAAATGTTAAATGATTATCTTTTAACTTTAAACAGTACCATTTGTCTGTTAAAACACCCCCTCCCAGACATTCAATTAAAGCGTGCGAGACTGCCCTACACAGCCATTGCAGCTTAATTTCTAAGATACAATAGGTTCATCAATTTTAAATATCTGAGCGAAGAAAATATTCTTTGCCCATTTTTATATGCCTGGTTTTCAGATGATAAGGTCGAATTTTCTCTAATCTAACGCAGTGTAGAAACACTTGAACTTCCGGTCCACGGACTGTCATTAATGCATAAGATAGGTAAGAGTCTGCTGAGGTGTAATGTAGTGCATTTTTGCATCAGCAACTCTCCATCACCTTTATTTTGAGATTTTCCAACTATAGCAATGGAAATGCGTACTTGTCATTTTTAATAAGCCTTAGCATTGCTCGAAAGGAAAATGTGTTTTTTGAAATATCGCTGCATTACTGGTGACAAACAGTTACAAATCAATTAAACTCCATAATATTGCAAAATGTTTGTTAAACATGCAATTTTCATTTTCTGTGAAGCAGACTCAAACTTAAGTTACATGTCCGATAATGGTACGAAAATCGTTCAAACGTAAAATTATCGATACTTACTAAGTTGTAAATATTAATACTTTTCAGATACAAAATTCTTTACTATATATATCATTATTTTCCCCTGAATAGGATGTTGCGTTTCTTTTGCGTTTCAGTACATATTGTCACCTGGTCAGGCTAAAATAGAGAGAGTTCGACCATCAAGAATTTTTCACTAACTTTAATGGTTAGAATTTGCATTCAAGATTGATTTTAAATCAGAAGTGTCAATTTAAAGTAGGGCTCCGGAATTGTTTTTTTTTTTTTGCCCCTTTAATCGAAGATTCTCGGGCATATATAGTTGCCTTAAAGATTTGTCTCCAGCAAAACATCAATTTAGGATCGGCGTTTATTCATTTCTGTTGAACGTTTCATAATAATGGCCACTCACAGCAAATCTTATATGTGCAATCAGAAAGATATTAGGTCATGTCTTTATCAATAATAATTATAAAAAGAGCAACAACAAAAAAACCCCACCCTCCCGCCTTTCCAAAAAAAATCGATTAAGTCATCCTAAATACTTAGTTTAGGATTAATTATTACATGTAATCATTTAGCAACAATTAAATATTACTTACTAAATATAAATATAATAAGGAATTTGACCTTTTCTATGGCGTATCGCAGGAACAATAGCACTTAGGCTTCAATTTACACTTGCATATTTATCCAATAAAAATTTCACGTAGAATTTCTCGTTGTATTTAAGGAAATACGTGGCACATGTGGAGAGAGACGGTTTCGTATATTCCATGTGCAGGTATGCTTTCTTCTTATATCAACCAAGTTAAAATAATTTATAAGCGACTGTGATTATTTTTTATTTCGCAGAGATATGTAAATTTTGGGTATTTATATTTTTACATATAAACTTTGTTTTCTAAAAACTTGTATTTAATAATTCTTTTTATTTTATTATAGATATCCCCTCTTTTCAAACATCATCATGTGCGAGAAATTACCATTTTGTTTACCAAAGTTAGACAAGATTGCCTTCTTTCTCGACAACCTGGAACCATCTGGTATTTCCTTGCAACGAAGTAATAGTTTTTGTCTCAATCCTGGCAAGAACAGAAAATTTGATTCACTCGATGAGAAAAACGGTTCTCAGAGATTTTCTCATCCAGTTAGAGAGCAGCTTTTGTCAAAGTGGAACGAGGGAGCATCTAAAAATGAATGTATTTCAGTTAATAGACGTCGTATCTGTGGAAAATGTTCCCAAAGAAGTGAGGTGAAACATGCAAATACTGATACAACTAATCAGTTGGCGTGTTCTGGGAAACTGGAAAATGTAAAATACAAATGCTCGTCTACGAATGCGGGTTCAAAACAGAATAATACTAACAAAACGAAAAAAGCAAACTTAGTAAAATTCGAAGTTGCATCTTCCGCAACTAGAGATCAAGAATGTTGTACGAGGAAGTTTTATTCCATCGTTCCATTAAATGATGACAGGCCTAAACAACAGAAAATTTCTAATGGTGAAGAACAAAAGCTACTCTCAACTATTCTGCAGATTAATCCTGACGCTAAAAAGAACATTTCCTTAGTCAGACATGGCTCACTTCCACCATTGTCAATATGAATACTGTAAAAGGAGAAAATTTCGTTGGGAATTAAATTTTGTTTATTTCGTTGTTAACAATTATCAACAAAATTAAATCCCACTCGAAATTTCATAGAGTACATATTGAATAGAATTACTCTCGAAACAATAAAATGTTTGATATATACATGTACTTATGATTTTTGTACATTGTTTCACTCTACGATGTTTTGAATTAAAATGAAATGCAAATAATCTCAAACTTGTTGTGTTTATTGTCCTCCCTCAACATGAAGAGCAAGTTTTTTTTAAAGTCCCTTTGACATCCTATTGATATGTCTAAGCTATGTGTATAGCTTAAATTATAGTAAAGAAATAACAAAGACAGCATATTTTGATTGAATACTGTCATTCATTAAATGACAAAAACTCGAAAACAAAATAATAATAATAAACAGGAGATCACTGGCCTGTTGATGAAAACATTTTTTTCAATATACAGATACACTGGAATCTCCCTTGTGACAAGCATCAATTTGGAATAAATATTTTGACAAATAAAACGTACATAAAACAAAAAAGTTGATAAGAGAAAAAAATTCAAGAAAAGCAAACAGTTATAACTAGATGCTGTCATGAGACAGTAATACCCGCACTATGGTGTTTGCCTCTAAATACACACTCCTATATATTGGACTTTCCAAGGAAGAAGTCAAAATAATTCTATAATTATCACCGTACATGTATTCGTCAAATTGAACATAAAATTTTCAGGTGACCATATGATCTATGAGCCTCACATATGTATTTTGAATACTTAATTCATTACCAGCTAGTCTGAAATAACAGAATTTAATTAATGATTGAAGTAAATTACTTAATTAGATTCAGATAAATATTTTGCCCATAATTTGGAACTTTTTAAATTTACTTTCTCAAGGACATATTATTTTAGTACAAAGCGTTTTTGATGAATTTATCAAAATGTGCAAACTGATTTTAATACTTGGTCGGAAAAAAAACCCATTGAAAATACAACCCGATTAATTTGTCAATGCCTATCTCTCTCCCCCCCCCCCCCACACACACACACACACACTCTCTCTCTCTCACTCTCACATTTTTTTAAAATAGACCTAGATGGCAAAGTTATGTTAAAACATAGTTTATTATGATAGTTTGAAATTTGTTCTTGTACTAAACAGTTTTACGTGTGAACATCTTATTTTCTACATTCACATTGGGTTTGCGTCACCCATTATCATATTTATAGATATCACCTCTCGGCACACCTCGGCCGATTCATACTGGCAACGGAATCAGCAAAGGTTTGTCGAATGAGATTATTTAGCACATGTATGCTGACGATGCAGTGTGGTCAGTTAAAATCATTTGTGTTTTAATTGGATTATATGGATTATATTTCATGAATTCGTTGTCACGACCTATGACATTCGGTAAGTACAAGATTTAGTATAGATTGCATAAAAATAAATAAATGCAAATGGTTAGGTTGAAGTTCAAAAAGGGTCAAAGATCATCGCATGCCACAGTCGACAAATTTCACATTGTCAAGTTATCTCCCGTTGCGGACATTCAGTATATACAGGCGCAGATCCAGAATTTTTTTTCAGAAGGGGGGGGGGGGGGGGGGTGTCACACCTCAGTCAAAAAAATCAGCCCAAGATTTCCTGAGAAGCAAATAAAAAATAATAATAAAAACAATGATGGTGGAGTCCCTGTTTTCTAAGGGGGAGGATGTCCAAAGTCATTTTTATTCTCTACAGTACATAGTCTTATTTAAATAACTGCTAATTCCAGGGGGGGGGGGGTGGGGTGTCTGATCTCCCTAGCCACTGACTCCCTGTACCTGATATGACAATTGATCTTATGACTCCATAATAGTAGAAAAATTTTTCATTTGACTACATGTATATATACATATTTTGTTTCCTATGTTTATGTATGTTTGTCTGTCCACAGAAACTTGAACCTTGCCCATAAGTTTTAAGTGGATTGGGCTATACACATGGCTTCAATATTTCATAGGTAAATTTCTTTTGGCAAAACCTTTTAATGGGTACCACCAATTTTGACCTCTTGATCTCTTGACCTTGGAGTTTGACCCACTTTTACAAGAAAAATACCTTAAACTTGGCCTAAGTTTTGAACAGGTGGTGCTAGGACTTTCATGCTCTAACATGTGTAATCATTGTGAACTTTCAAGTATAATTATTTTTGACCTTGACCTTAGAGTTGAACCCAATTTAACTTTAACCTTGGCAATAACTTTTGAACAGGTGAGGAAGTACTAGGGATTTCTCTCTTTTTTCACATGTGTATTCCTTGTGACAAGATTTTCCCTTTGATACCAACAATTTTGACCCTTTGACCTTGACCTTGGAGTTTGACTTACATTTGAGAAACTTCAACCTTTGCCAAAAGCTGCCACAACAGTTGCTGTCACAACAAACAAATAAATTACTAAAAAAACACAGTATACATGTACATATTTTATATTCAACAGATATACATCTGGTCATATCTCTAGTTCTCCCTTGAATGAGACATGGTGATATAAATTTTAAAAAATAATTATGATAAGAGTTGAAAAGGTTGTGGATATTAAAATATACTAGTAAGCTCTGCGGATGAACCACAGCAAAGACATTTATTGTCCCCCATTTTTAAGGTGGTACATTAAATCTCATTTGGATCAATCTGCCCATCTGTCACAATAAATCTAACCCCCCCCCCCCCCACTATGATTTTTATACACCCCTGGTCAAAATATTTTTTTTTTCTTTTTTTGTCATGAATTATGTTTCTAGTACTTATTTACAACGTATTCCATACGAAAAATCCAAAAAATAACATAGATTTAACGATTTACTAAAAAAGTCATACCCTGGTATTATAAAATAGAGAAGGTAAGTCACTCCGGGTTGTTAATTCGGACCCCTCTTGAATATCGGGCCTAAAATATCATATACCTACTACATGTCACCAAAATGTCTAGTCATGCCTTAATTCGGTAGAGGGTTTTGTCGTAAATCGTGCTATTTTATCAACCAAACATTCTTCTGTTATCCCTTTATTAACCGTCAAACGCTAAAAATCCAGAAATGTCAAAGCAGAAATTACGGAAGTGACGAAAAAACGACACCTCGTAGTAATTTACCACAGGAACGATAACTCCACTTCTGTACTCGGAGAGTTCCGAATGTAATAGAACCAACGGAAAGAGCCGAAATTTGCGAAAAAAAAGTACGGGAAATAAAAATGGACGACGATCAACGAAGGGCCTTTGAATTGGCAACTTCTGGACATAACTTGATAATTACTGGACAAGCCGGGACAGGAAAAACTTTTCTTGTCAAACAAATTGTAAGGTATTTAAGACAACTGAAGAAAAATGTTGCTATTGTATGTTCTACCGGTATCGCCGCGACTCATTATGGTGAATTAAGGGCACAGACATTGCATAAATGGGCCGGGATAGAGGATGGCAGACACTTGAACGAAGAAATAATACACTTAGTAAAGACTGATGAAAGGTTCAATGTTGCTAAGAAAAATATTGAAAATGCCGAAATACTAATTATTGATGAAATTTCCATGATTAGCGCAAAAATCCTACACCAAGTTCAGTTACTTTGTAAAAATGTCAGAAATTCAAAACTCATCTTTGGCAATATCCAGGTGATACTTGTGGGAGACTTTTATCAACTCCCACCTATTTCAAATGAACTTTTTGGAGATCTTGGAAATCATTGCTTTAGATTACCTTGGTTTGAAAATTATTTCCCACACAAAATTAACTTAAATATTATCCACAGACAGGAAGATCAGCTCTTGATTCAATGTATTAATGAACTTGAAATTGGAAATCTCTCAGAAGATTGTGTTGCATTTCTTCTCTCTCTTGATAGACCAATACAAAATGAGCAATCATGTGTACACTTATTTGCTAGAAATTTAGATGTAGACTTGTATAATTACAACAAATTGCAAGCACTTCAAGGGGAGTTAAAGGTGTACAAAGCTGAGGATGAGGGCTCTCAACGCTATCTCAACAAGTTTCTGGCCCCTAAGAATCTAGGATTAAAACTTGGTTGTCCTGTTATGCTGATTAAAAATTTAAGTGACACATTAGTGAATGGACTTTGTGGAACTGTGACAAATTTATGTAATGATTCTGTAGATGTGAAATTTATGGAAAATCATAGTACACCAATTACAGTGTCCATTTCAAGAGAAATTTTCACAATATTTGACCCTGTGGATAAAATTGTTTTGGCGAAAAGAGTACAAATGCCCTTAAAAGTAGGATTTGCTATGACAATACACAAATCCCAGGGAATGACCTTGAAAAATTTAGTTATTGATTGCACAAATTGTATCCAGCCTGGGCAACTTGGAGTTGCCATAGGCAGAGCAGTATCTGTTCAGGGTTTGAAAGTAATAAACTTCCATAAAAATCTATGCAAAAAACATCCAGGTCATGTATACAATTTTTATGACAGTTTTTCAATTGGCATTGTGAAATGTGATCTAAGTTGTTGCAGGGATAATGTTGACATTAGTACTCTGACAGCGGATACTGGTCATAAATCTGAAGACACTGATGATGCTATCGAGTCAAAAGTTTTGAATGAGGATTCAGAATTTTCTGATTCAGAGATTGAAGAATTAGAATTCATAGACAATATTCTTAGTGATCCTGGTCAAAATGCACTTCCTGATCAGTTTTCACAGTCAAAACTCATTTTGGACTCTGCAGTGCAGAAATATTCTGACACACCAGTAGAAACAATTATTTTCAGTTTCAGGGATGCAATCTGCAAAAGTTATAAATATTTTGATGACTGGTTTCATGAGCAATTTTCAATAATGGAAGACATAGGACTGAATACTTTTCCTGAAGGGGAAATGTCTTTTTCTCAGAAGCATAGAAATGATTATTTTATTAGATTCAACAAGTATCTTAACTCAGATGATTATGAAAAAAGTGCAAAATCCTTGCTTAATTATTATGAGCAAAATTCTGAAGGGCCAGCATTTCAGCTTTTAACTGCAGTTATGTTTCAGATAGAGAAAGATTTTTTTCTTCAGCTTTCTTCCTATCTTCAGTTATCTGCCCCTGAGCCTGTAAAAAAGCTAACTGTTCAGTCTGACCTGGAAATGGACTCTGCAGGAAAAGGGAAATTAAGGTACATAAGTGGGTACATATTAGCCAAATTGAAACATACTTTGTCAAAAAAAATCAGAAATATTTTATTCACCAAAGGTAAAGAAACAGAGTTGTCAAGATTTCAATCACAAATGGAAATTCTCAATTCATTGTGTACTTCATTTGATCATTTAAATGCTACAGCAGTAGAGCCGGAGACTCTACTTGAAGTTAAACACAGACAAAATGACAGAGAGAGTCTCACTAATGTGTCTGATTTGACCTTTAGTTTTTTCCAAAAACTGGAATTATTATGCCGTGAAAAACTTACTCATGATAAGCTAGTTGATGATAGAAAATATTTATTCAGTTCTATTAAGGGAGAAATACTCGATAGTTCTTATATTTTTGACACATGGATTCAGTGTGTTGCGAAGTCGAGAAATCAATTGAATGAAAATCAAACTGAAGATATTTCTGATCTTTTGTCTTCAATGGTCATGACCTGTGATAGTTACACAGAGATTTTCCAAGCAGTTGTCTCTTTATTCCTCAAAGTAAATTTAAGTCAGTTTCGAAGAGATTTCTTAACATTTTTGAAAAAAGAGAAGAGTGTCGCACTGCGTAAAAAGGTCATGAAAAGGTCAAAAACAGTTGTGAAAACTTTCAACATGAAATTTTTCTCAGAAGATGACTCTAGCAATAAAGAAGTTTCATTATTAAGGTTAAAATCTGAACTTTTACAAAATGAAAAATTCTTTACTGAACATTCATTTACCAAAAAGGATTTGATCTCAATATGTCAGCATTTTAATTTGAAAGCTACTATGAAGCAAAAGAAGGATGATATCATAAAAGTGCTTGTCGATGGAATTCTAGAAAATGTTCATGCATCCAATCAATCTGTACTTGACACTGAACAGGCAGGACCTAGTAACTCTCAACCTTCATATGCTGATCTGACTCCCGCTGGCTCTGTATCATCTGGACCTGGCCTTTCACCACAACCTAGAGAAAGACGTAAGAGAACATCAAGCAAAGGAAAAGGTAAAGGCAAGGGCAAAGGAAAGAAAAGAAAAACATCTGCTGACATTGATGACACAGAGATTTGAACATGACAGAGGAAGATCTTACAAGGTATGTCATCTGGTCTGAAATTTATTAACTTCAAATTTAGTTGCATAAAATATTTAAATGTTTCTAATGTTAATTTTAATGTTAATGTTAATTCAGTGGGTTTTCCATTTGAAAATTCTGTTTTTTGTAATGTCATAATTTTAAAGAGAAAAACCATTGGAAAAAATATTTAACATTTTCTCAAGAATAGTAAATGCATGATTAGTATTTGTTGTGAAAGCATCTCTCTTGTAGTTTATATTCAAGTTTTCTCAAAATAGGGTGGGACCAACAGAAGTGTCCGATCAAAGTTGCACATAGGAGCTGGACAGAAATCCTGATTAAGAATTAATAGCAAGACCAGTGAGTCAGGTGAGGATTGTAGCCCATGGATCTCATGTTATAATTAATATGAGAAGTACTAGTACTGTATACACAAAAGAGGCCAAGTCTTATGTGAAGCATTACATTGATAGGTTTTATCCTATTATCTATATCAACAAAATATCTTCAAATTCATTACTTAGATAAGTTTCTATTTACACTGTATATGTTTCTATGATGTACCTAAAATTTGTCTATAAATAATTTTTATGATTGATTGTGAAATATAATAATGTACTTTATATTATTTCAGAAACCTTTTAGTATGCCATACCTTTCCTTCTGAGCTTCTTTTTGGATGTTGTTCTGGCAATTCAGCACCTCCCAAGGCTCCCCCAGTGTTTGATTTCCTCGATACAGAGGCCTGTCCTAGAATAACAGAATTCAATGTGTTGCAGTATCCTAGGTAGGTAGGATTGGTATTAGCCCCATTATGTAGTGTCCTCTGTTGACAAAAAACATTTTCTATAACATCACTGTTTGTTCTGGATGGAATAATGGAGGCATTTGATTTTTTCAGTTTGTAAAGACAGAGCTCCTCAAAACCAAGCACAGATGATATAATGTCTTGTCTAGTCTGGTGTGAAATTAAATGCTTTTCTTTATTTTTTATTGTTTTGTTGTTTTTTATGCTATTCTCCCACTGTACGAACCAATCCATTGCATCATGATTTTCTTTCAAACGATCATCACTTACATCAGTGACAGGTCTAGTATCTCTGAAGTTTTTAATGAGGACACTAGTACATTTTAGGAGTTTAACTGTCACATCCAGTTGTGACCCTTCTAATCCAAGACTCTCTTGATAAAGTTCCATGAGATGTAGCATATTCCCATCTAGAACATCCTCAGCTAAGTGATTCCTCATTTTGGCCTCAGGTGTCATAAACAAGTGTTCTTGGGATAATTTATGGTGTACTGGAAATGCATGAGATGATATGTCCCATATATAAGCTTTCCTAAAATGATTCCACTCAATGTACTTATCACCGAGCATTAAATGTCTCTTGCAGCTAGCATCAGTACCACTTTTCAATATGTTATTGCGAATTTTTTTTATCACATGGGAGATGTCCATTATGAAAAAAATTTGGGGGTTATCTAGACAATATATGTTTTTGAATGAGCAAGTTACTGGGTTCATTGTGCTAAATTCTGGTAGTAAAAGCTTGAA
>NW_026937670.1:40000-80722 GCF_032062105.1 Saccostrea cuccullata
TTATTTTTTTGTAGGTTTTTTGTGAATTTCGACCCAAGGGCAGGGGTGCCCCTAAAAAAATCCTATCTTAAATTAATCCTTACATCCAAACCTATCAAAATATCACAATTTTATTTAGGGGCAGGCCTGCCCTGATGGACTTCTCGGCCAAAATTCATGCAAAAATCAACTTTTTATGGACAAAATGGTGTTTAGGCCAACTTTGGAGGTGTATTGTAAAGTTATAAATGATAAATTTTAGGTATAAAATACAAATTTGAAAAATTTTGACATATATACGGTAGAAAACAACAAATAAAGATTAATTATTCAATGTCACTTTTTCCGGGAAATTGTTCTCTCCTATAGGTCAATTCTTTTGTCAAAGCGAATACATCCTTTCTTCTATAAATGTGCCTGGCGACAATTTTGGGCATAATCGCACATGTTTCATATATTGTATGTTATTTAACGTCCCTCCCGAGAATTTTTACAATCATATGGAGACTAAAATTCGTGCCTTTAGAAAGATGTGATTTTTTTATTTAAACCTAAATACTCGGCATCCATTGCCATCGAGCATATACCTAGTTAAACAAGCTAATTCAGAGAATTCGTGTCCCCCGCTTAGGGAAAAAGTCGGCTCCCCCTGACTGAATTTGTAGAATTATTAAATGTATACATGTATACTGAAGCAAATGAAATACATGTATGTCAATATGCATATAAAGATGCTTATTCTCCATTATGTGCATAGAAGATTTTTTTGTATGGAATTTTTATAACACTGTAATGATGATTTTATAACCTCATAAATTTTTCATTTCACATGCTGAATACTATCATTTAGTAAAAAAAAAAGTATTTGAAAAAAAAAAGAAAAAAAAAAAAAAAGAAAGGTTCGACCGAGATACGATCCCGGGACCTCTCACATTTCAGGCGAGAGACATAACCACTGGACCACGTAATCGCTTTACCTGGTGTGAAGTATATGCGGAAGTGAAGTCAGATACATGTTATATATTCATGTTTTCATGTTCGCTATTCTCAAAATTTACACAATCCATGGTGTTTGATTTATTTAGCCTTTATTAAACAGTTCTAATAGATGTAATAAGAACATAAAGTCCGCCGAGAACCTGTTTTATACGTGTAACCGGAATTCGCTACATGGTATCAATGCAATTTAGGAAATTCCACGATACCAGTGTAGTGAAAATGACCGTATGAAAATACCTCTTTAATATCACTCACTTTCTTTATTAATAATAGTACTTCGCGTTTTATTCCAATTTCTTACTAACCAATAAACCTCTTGATTTTCAAATAGTCACGAAAGTGACTTACTAACCCAAGAATTTTAATAACAAGAGTTTGCAAATTAACAAATATTTATTATGACCACAAATGTATTTTATTAACAGCACAAAAATATTACATTTATTTATTTACAACAAAAACTGATGTACTAACGACCTTACACTTATGAGCCTCAATAAAAATAAGTGCCTACCTAACAAATGTACAATGTCCAGAGCCCTTCCTACCCAACGCTAAGTCCGAATGAAAGTGACCCACCCCTGCACGAAAAATCTACTATGCCTAACCTAACCGGTTTACCAAAAATAGAAATAAGGAACTGGAAAATGGACGTAAAAATAAGGAAAACAAAAAGGATAATGGTGAACGAATGAACGATTTGAACGAGACAGAGACAGGGACCGGGATCCACCCCTCTAATCAAAAAGTGAGCTGGTACGAACCTTTGAGAAGGTTCCAGACCAACTGAAGTATAAGTAAAATAGCGGACTTTAAATACACCGCGATACGGAGGTGTGTCTCTCTTATCCAATCAAAATCTGCATTCATTGTATAACCCAGACAAGGGCGTTAACTTACCCAAATCATTGTATAAAGCTAGAAAGTTTCCGAATGTTCAATAAACGATCGTAACCCATAAGAGTTATTGTTATTTACTAACTATGTAAAATCCAATCCTACCACACTCCCCCCACCTCAAAACCGAAATATCTCAAAAAGATATTGAGGGTAAAATGTGTAGGTCAATTTCAAAAATATTCTGGTAGTATATGAGCAATGGTTGTACATTTCAATTTTCTTCACTTTAAATTCACATTTAATAAATTTTATTCAAAATTTCAATTAACAGTTAATAAGATAAATGTTCACTGGTTTCACTGTTTCATCTGGATGGAATCATCATGGAATCAATGCAAAACATAAGGAACATCTTGATTCAAATATTTCAGAACACTTTTACATAAATATTCACAACTTTTTTGAATGATTTCACATCATATCACATCACATCACTTCACATCACTTCACATCACATCACATACCTTTCACATATTAATTAATCACAGAAGTCGACGACCATCCTCCATGAATTACTGACGTACCGAAGACTCCAAGGCTCCTCCAATATTGAATACGGATGCGTTGATTCCTTTTCAGAACAATGTGTTTCTCTTATACTTTCACCTGTAGATACCTGCTACCAGTTTCGCTGGAGATCATCAACTTCACTACAAGTATATATACTTGTCCAAAACGTCCATACTAAATAGACAAAAGAAAAGAGTGAGTAAAATGCATAAAATCCATGAAAAATGTATGTCTTAATACTAAAGCAGACTACTGATGCTGTCAACAGAAATCATGAAACCCGTCGAGTTGCAGCCCCAGTCTCCACAGCAGAGTTTGAAGAAGGAAATTAACCTCGCTACACTTCCGTACTGGATTCCTTGCAATAAGTGTACCCCTGTAGTTCTGCAGAGCCACAACCCCCTCTAACAGCAGGAACCTAACCCCACTGCCCTTTGGCATCTCGAATCGAGAATCATGACCCTGGGGCGAATATAGATTCTAAATTATAAAAGCTTGTCAGGACACGACCGACAAGGGTAGTACAATATTTTAACCACAATAAAACCCCAATCCCGCAGTATTGGCAGCTAATCCCGCAGTATTAGCCTAATATTGTACTTTCACCTATTTACAGGCCAATTCACAGCTCATGAAATGGCTCGAACCATATTCTAGTAAAATTTATCATTATTAATTCATCGAGAACATAAAGCAACAGTATTGAATACTGTCTTGTCAAACCTTAAAATTTCTCTCATTAATCCTGACAAATTTCATTGATTTTGTAATTTTAACTAATAAATAAACAAACCAAAAATATGTATAAACCAGTTTTTATAAAAAGTAGTCGGTGCTTTCTAAGTTATTAAAGAAATCGGCAAACAATGAAAGCTTACTTTTACTACAACAAATTCAAAGTAATCTTAGTGCCAAAGTACTACATATAGTTGGGTTAACAAACGAGAATATCCTTTTCTGCACCAGGCAGTAAGCGTGACTGATGTTAAGCTAAACTATATGCAATAAAATAAATTACATTTACTTAGGGGACACAAAAAGTTTTTGGTGTAAAATAACTTTTGAATTACATATATTCAAGTTAACGTCTGAATTCCTTTTCAGCGTGACAGCGAACGTTAAGTTAAACATAAATAATAATTAAAATCATGGAGAATATCTTTCTGGTGGTTTTATTTTTCTCCCAAATTTTGAAAACGTTTCGAAATTTTGAGGCGTTAAGGTCCTATAGCTGGAAATATGTCACACCAAAGATCTAAAAGTGGCGGACCTAAGGGATGATCACCGGCTCTGTCCCTGTCTCGTTCAAAAACCAACTCACAAACGACCAAAGAAAAGAATCTCAGATATAAAAACAAAAATACTCTAGGCTTCACGCAATGAAGTCTCTCAAAAATGTCTTAACCTGAGAAAATCTTAACCAAGGTGTACTTGATTTTAAAAAAAATGCTACATAAGTTCCTCGAATAAAACAAACCATATCACTGCTTCAAGAATCCAACTGCCGGCAACGTGGACTAATAAAGCCTAAAATGGAATGTCTTATTCAAAATTTCAAAATATGTTGCACAAGTGTGCTGATATAACCTTCTGAACTTAAGAGAAAAAAAAATCGCCTAAAGATCTATCATATGCTTATACCATAATAAACTTTCAAATTCATATGAAAATAACCTGTCTATCATTTACTTGTTTGAATTTATTCAAGAAAAATGCCCAGTGTATTGAGATACACTCTGGTTTCTACATTTTTCTTAAACACACACATATAAACTTCTGAATGAATTTCCTATTTACAGTGACTGCCATTCAATTCTATTTATAACTTGTCAAGCCAGTCGAAAATCATTCAAGGACACGCATGAGTGCTATGTGTACTACCTAATGTAAAACAGGTTTTGTAAACACCGTATGAGACTGTTTATAGAGCCTGGTGTAAAACTGTCGTTCAAAAATGCATGAGTGAAAACACAAAAATTCTAAAGTGCAAAAATGAAGACTGAAATAAAGGTGTATGGCAAGCCCTTTTACTATTTATTCGTAAAATAAATTTTTCTTTCAAAATGAGAGATATCTCTCTAGCATAGAGAGATATCTCTTTAGCTTATGGAGATATCTCTTTAGCTTATAGAGATATCTCTTTGACTAATAGAGATATCTGTA
Organism: Saccostrea cuccullata; assembly: GCF_032062105.1. Classification (NCBI taxonomy): domain Eukaryota; kingdom Metazoa; phylum Mollusca; class Bivalvia; order Ostreida; family Ostreidae; genus Saccostrea; species Saccostrea cuccullata. The sequence continues at coordinate 44,552 of NW_026937670.1, forward strand.
TACCTTAGAGAGATATCTCTTTAAACAAAAGAGATATCTCTTTTTGAAAGAGAGATATCTCTTTTAGTAAGAGAGATATCTTTATAAGCTAGAGAGATATCTCTTTAAACGAGAGAGATATCTCTTAAAGTTAGAGAGATATCTCTTTAACAAGTTTAAAAGAGATATCTCTCTTAATTAGAGAGATATCTCTTTAGATTTTCAAAAAGAGATATCTTTCTACGCTAAAGAGATATCTCTTTTAATGAAAGAGATATCTCTTTTCCAATCACCCTTATAATAAAATAACTAATTCTCCCGTTAAAAACGAAAGCGAAACAGGAAGTAATGTCTGTTAAGTCGTTCGTTTTCTGGTTATTGAAAAGAAGAGGATAAAATGGACTGATTGATACAGGTAAACAACGTTTAATTGCTTTATTGTTTTAAGCGAAAGAAACAGGATTTCAAACCAAAACGTCCCCCAAAGATTGGTTCCATATTATATTTATTTCATTTATTTAGCTCACAGGACAGCTGAGCCGGGGATATAGAATGCGAAGTCAATAAAAACAAATTCGAAATAGGCCTACATGCACCCAATTTCATCGATCACGGGAATACAGCATTGATTACTACGTCGATTAAACATAATCCTGATAGAATTAATGTTCTTTTTTAATTAATTAATACTCCGAAAATAAAAACGTCCAACATTACTTCTTTCATGTAAACAGGGATGTATATATTCAACTTCAATATTAACTGTAGGACGTTAAACGACATACATGTACGATCAATATATTAACTGTAAAGCTTTATGACCCCCTTCCCAAACACAGGCACCTGAAGTATGGATAATACCCCCCCTTTTTTAATATTTTTTTTTAAATTTAACAAAAAAAAAAAGGGGGGGGGTATCATCCATACTTCAGGTGCCCGTGTTCCCAAATACTCTTACAATTATGAGAAAGACATTTTATTTATAGGCATTAGAAATAGGAATTTTCTTATTTGTCTTAGCTAGAACAATCCCCAATTAATCCAATGTTGTCACCAAACAGGTCTGCACTGGGTCCATAAGACACTCATCATTCAATGGTAGAACATTTTATCTACATTTGTCATATTTTATAGAGATCCAGGAGGTACTGAAAAAGGGACAATGCTTCGACTGAATGTGTCATCCATGTACCAGTATAGGCCTGTTAATGAGGCATATCCAATAATTCTTATACTCATGAAGAGTGCGGCAACTCCCAAGTAGTTAAGGATGGCACTCATTTTAAATCAGGTACAGGATAATTTTTTGGGCTGCACTTTTCTTTACTTCAATATTTCAAACTTACTAGTTAAGTATCAAGTCCACAAAAGCTCAAACACCATGGTGAATCAATGGGCCATAATGATAGTTAAATTTGTCATATGCTTTCTTATTAAATTATCAATTTGAAATTTGATTGGTAAAAAACATTTATTAACAAGTACAATTCTTCTACTGTGTGCCTGTCATCCCAACAATTGCAAATGCACATCGATAGGTTCTCCATGAAAATTGCTAACTGTGCAGAATGGTTGCACATTTTTTCAATGAACGACATTTTCTTAACATTGAATCCTTCAGTATAACAAGACAAATATTGCATGCTTATTTTAATTAATACAATATAAATAAACTTAAGAACAAATTTAAGGATTGAAGTTTAATTTGTATATTTGGTAGTTACATGCGTAATTAGTTTTACATATAAAGGATGTACACAAGCATTTTATAACATTGAAAATATTCAAGAAAGTATTCTCTTAATTTCTTGTAGATCCTCACTTCTAGGATGTTTTCCATGTTCTTGTGAAAAGTGTTTTACATGGCACCATTCAGCTACAAATACTTTGCCGGTGGAACTGTGACATCAATCAACTGCTCATGCCACTGCTAATTGGCAGAATTTCCTTTTGGACAAGCAAACTGTTTCAAATATTTTACACCTGCAAGTTAGTACTTATGAAATTTTGTTTGCAGGAAGCTAAAAGCTAATGAGTATTGAAAATACAAGCCAGATAAAGTACAAAAGTGTTGATACAAGTCATTTAGAATTTTCAATTCTTTGCAGGTAGAGATGAGTGTACTGGAAGTTTTTTCGGGATCTTGTCCGACATCATAGGTACAACTGGTCACTGTGCTTTCTTGGTTATATAAGCAGGCATATTGTTAAAGCGGTGACACATGTAGCTTCAAATGATGCTTGACTGTTTAAGTGTTTTTCTTTGATTTATAAGTAAACCTGGATTGATCTCTGATGCAGTAATATAGAGCCATGTCCATTCTTTAATATTCCATCATCCCACTGTCACAAAGTACTGAAATAAAAATGATTTTGATTTTAAAAATTTTTGGTTTTTATATGTAACATAAAATTCTACAGAAATTCAAATATTAAAACTACTTCAAAACAAGATGTGTTTGTGAAACAATATGCACCAGGCGGCAACAATTCAAACAAGTTTTTTTGAGCATATAGGTCATAGTCAAGGTCACAAGGTCATTGGCCTTGGTGTCATTTGAAAGAGCTTAATTAGTGGAGTATGCAAATCAAATATGAAGTCTCTATCTTTAACGGTACAAAAGGTATGGTGAAAGTTCAAAATGGTATTTATAGCATTAAAGTCACATTAAAGGTCAAAAGTTCACTGGCCTTGGTGTCATTTGAAAGAGCATAATTAATGAAGAAGGCATTCCAAATATGATTTCTCTATCTTAATGTATCAAAAGTTAAGGCGAAAGTTTAAAAAAAAAGCTATTTTTAGCATATAGGTCACAAGGTCATTGACCTTGGTGTCTTTTGAAAGAATTTAATTAGTGGAGTAGGCATATTAAATATGAAGTCTGTATCTCTCATGGTTCAAAAGTTATGGTGGAGGTTAAAGTTGACAAAAGACAAACAGACATAGAAACAGGATATAAACAATAGACAATAATTCACTTATTTTATGATTGTGTATATTAATGTGACTGAATTTTGGAATCAATTTGTACAAAGGTTTAGTGTCATTGAAAAAGATTACAAAATATCCAAAAGAACTGTTTTACTTGTTAATATAGAAGGAAGTTGTTTAGAAAATTTTCTTTTATTAGTTGCAAAAAATTTTATTTACTATTCAAGATCACAAGATAGTAAACCATTATTTATTGATGCAGTAAAGTTATTCAAGTATTACAGAAACATAGAAAATGTTGTGAAAAAGTTTTTCAATGTACATGATGTAAGGACAAAATACTCAGTAAATGGGTCCTGTATGATAATGTGTACAACAAGTGATGCAAAAATCAAAATTGTAATTACTCAAGCCCTAGAGGGGCTTGAGTTATCTAAAACGATGCTAGGTCATCGATATATTAAGTTTTAAAACACGAAAATATAGTATTTCAAGGTAGAGAAAAATATTTCTAGAAACAAAAATGAAGCTTATCTTGAAAACTTTTGTATATTCATAGATATTAAGTGTTTAATGTTGGATTCTTTTCTATGGCGTATGAACAACGAGTGAAGCCCCGCAGCCGCAACAGCTTCTATACAGAGATTTTGCGCTTTCCTTAGCGTAGGAATCTCAGGTAACTTTCAGTCGCCGACAAAGCATCCATGGACGAGTCCACTGGTGACTCTGAAAGGTGACGGCAGGTTACCCCATCGTTAACAAATTCTACAATATGCATGGCCAGAAAATGCCCCCCCCCCCCAACTGATATTGTAACTCACTTGCCTGTAAATGATGTGTACTTTGAGTGACAATAAAATAATAGCACAAAATAAATTTATTAATGATAAATTCTCCCTCATCCGTACGTTTGTTTTTCTAAAAAATAGCATTATCGTCAGTTTGGTAATGGAACCTATATAACTTCTTTTGGATTCGTACGGAATATGTATTGGACATGTCGCACAGCTGGATGAATCCGTAGTCACGTGGATTAGTTGCAGCCCGCCCCCCCCTCTTTGAAAAAACTTTTCTACAGGCTTGTAACAAGCTGTTTGGATTGATGTATATTAAATGTTGTCATAGGCGTCGGAAGCAAACTGAAAGTGGGTGGGGGCCTAACTGAAAGGGGGAGGGGGGCTAAACCAACAAAATTACGTAAACCCCAATTTTCAATGCCAGTTCCGACGCCTATGGTTGTGATGTACGTTATTAAGCAAAAAATTCAAAAACTGTCTATAGTTTCAGGCGCGGATCCAGAATTTTTTCCAGCTCAGTCAAAAAAAAAAATCCTATCCCAGAAATTTCTTGACAAGCCAAAAAAAACAAGAGTAAAACTTGCCTAAACGTCAAAAACCTATTTCGTGGGGGGGGGGGGAGGGGGGAGTGGGGGGGGTAGTACTTTTCAAACCCATTTTACACATATTGATATTCGTTTTTACCAGGGGGGGTCTGCATTTTCCAAGAGGGGTCCATGGTAACTTTTTCCTTGTTTTAGTATATACATTTTTAACCTGGTAAATTCCAGGGGGGGGGGGTCCTGACCCCCCCCCCCCTCTAGATCCGCGCATGAGTTTGAAGTATATTAAATGTCTAAATAAACAAATATTTCATCAAATTGAGAAACGGCAACTATCCCCTATAAAATATTCCTGAAAGTGTAGAACGTAAGTTCATCTTAAAAAGTAGTACGATTAATTATATTCAATATTCAATATATGAATTTTGTTTCAATTACCTGTATTTTATTCAACAGAAGATTGAACTTAATAGCCCTCATCTTATACCATTTTAGGATATTAATTAATGACACTTCCTAGCTGACTTTCTACAGCTTGAGTATCTCTGACGTTTTGTCAGTATATACTTGTTTTTTATTAATTTATATCTACACATTTGGGTACATCTGTTTTGTTTTTGGATAAATTGTATGTTTAACTGTCATATGTTTACATATATGTACATTTATTATGCCCCCCCCCCCTTTGAAGAAAGGAGGGCATATTGCTTTGCGGCTGTCTGTCAGTCCATTTAGTTTCCATTCATTTTCTTCACAACCATTGCACTGAAATGAAATTTGGTATACAGCCTTACAGGTATATCAGATGAATGTCTAGGTCAAGTTCTGTTTTGGGTATGATCATCGCGCCATTTTTGACAGAGTTATACCCCTTGGCCTTAGAAAAATTCCAATTACTTGCAGTTTCTGTTCATTTCCTTTGCAGAGGTTGCACATAGTGAAATGCAATTTAGTATACAGATTTATCAGATGATCATGAATATCTAGGTCAAGTTCTCTTTTGGGTATCCTTGCACCATTTTTGACAGAGTAATGCCTTTTTGGACTTAGATAAAAAATTCCAATGTGGGGGGAGGGGGGCATAAGTATTTTACAAACATCTCATTATTTTTAATTTTAGAAAGTGCACTGTGTGAGTGTGTGCAATTGTGGTGGTGAGTGGGTGAAAATTGTCTTGTGTTTGTACAGTGTATATATGGATATGGAAAATGCTTCAAAATAAAGCATTTAAAAAAAATTTTGGGAAAGTATGGCAATCATATACCATGCAGTACTCAGAAATGCTAAATAAAAGGCTGCGTAGAAGAAAAAAAAATTATTAAAACTACCAGTCAAATAAGTATTAAATGTAAATCTTCTAAGATGAAGGTTTTGCTTTGTCAGATTCTTTGCTTATAGGGACACTTACCTTTAATAATGTCATGACAGGTGAGGCACATGGCTGGTCTTCATGCTGGATCAGTTCTTAGTTAAAACCATCCAGTATTGCCCCAAGATTGCCAGATGTACAGACAAAACCTGTAATTTAGCAAGCTTCTGTAATATTGAATTATTACATAGGCCATAGTTGTATGTGCAACTGATAATGATGTAGGACTAAGGTGCCTGACAAATAATGAGTTATAAATCTTACAAATATCCATTTATTTGATACAAATCTTAACTTTCTTCATTAAATTTTATCAATGATTTTACAAGAAAATCAGAATAAAAATTGTCCTTTTTATACATAAAAAATATTTTCATTTAAAATCTTTTTATTTAAAAATATTTGTTGCATTTTCATATTTAGGGTACCCTTCCTAGGCCAACAATAAAAAAAATGATTTGTTTGATGTACTCTGACCGACCTGTTAAAATAGCCCCTACCCATTTGCATTCATTTCTTAGGGGCACTTAAATTTTTTTAACACCCCCCTTAATTTCCATAGATGTTTTAAAGATAAGGTATCATATTTTTTTTTTAGGATGCTTTTTAATTTATAAATACAAAGTCTTTGTAACTAAATGAAAACATTAACAGATTTCTGAGTCTGTGGTTTTAAATATGACAGTTATCAATTTATTCAATGCTGTAAGACATAAGAAAAAAAAACTAGAAATATGTCCACAGGACAGGAATGCCCGCCAAGGGTATATTAGTCATGCAAAATGAAAATTTGTATGAAATTTGATCAGAATATCTTGAAAAATGTTACAGTTGAATTGCTTACATCAGTATGTATCAGCATATGAAGTTTGACACTAATTTCAGAGATGTGAGGTCATGGTCAAATAAAAGGTCAACGTCATGTTGATGCAGTTGAATTGCTTACATCAGAATGCATCACCATATGAAGTTTGACACTAACTTAGGAAAATTGAGGTCAAAGTCAAAAGAAAGGCCAAGGACAAAAAATGTTTGTTTCAGTTGAAAAGCTCTCATCAGTATGGTAAGTTTGATACGAATTCATGGGTATAGCGAAGTCATCTTGGATTCCCAGCTATAAAATTTCAATGAATTTCTTATACGATTATAATGAATTATGGATATAGCGAAGTAATTTCATAGGTCCCAGCAACTTTGTTATAACCGAGTTTTGCTGTAACACCATCTTGAATGGTATGTTTAAAACTAAGTTAAACACTAATTTAAGAAAAGTGAGGTCAAGGTCAAAGGAGAGGTCAAGGACAGAAAATGTTGATGCAGTTGCATAGCTCTTATCAATATCTATCAGCAAAGTTTGATGAAATATCTTGTATAGTTTCTTTGAAACTGGGCTTTGAACTGAGCTAAACGCAAAGTGTGACGCATGGACAGAAAGACAGAAGACAGTCATGACAAACACTATATGCCCAGGCCATAATCATGGTGGGGCATAAAAAAACTACCGGTACCTACCAACCTACCTGCCAACCTTGATAAAAGTGGGTAGGAGTACATCAAACAAATATATTTTTAAAGCTGGCCAGTTGTTGACTAGTATATTAGTCATTTTGATATGCTATGTCTTATAAAAAATAAAGTTTATATTTGTCTTAGAACTTATTTGTTGCATCAATTTCATACCTGTATTTGATTTGCATTAAATTGTTTTGGATGCTGATAATTCAAAGTCAGTATAGTCTTAGGTGCTGCTGACTTTGGATCTCTTAGGAACTGTATCTTTTATCTGTGTTACTGGTTCTCTTGTACCTCTGCTATAAAATAAGTTTACAGTTGTGTAATATCAGTGAATAAATTGAACAGACAGATTGATTGTTTATTGTTTATCGTTCCTCTCAAGAATTTTTCACTCATATGGAAACGACAGTGGAGAGCTGCAAATTTTGTCCTAATGACCTATACTCAGCACTCAGGGCCATTGACTGATTGAGCAGGAAGGGATCTTTTTTGTGCCAACACCTGACCTACTGCAACAAGGGGCCACAGTTATACTGTATCATCCCAAGGACAGGTCTCCACATCCCACAGTGGGATTCAAACTCATGATGTAAGGATCAACACCTTATTTCGCGACTCTACTAGAGCAGACACTCTAACCACTGTGCCATGCAGGCGAATTTGAACAGACAGAAAAATTTACCAAAATCCATAAACCATGTTCTATAAACAGGAAACATACTCTCTAAAGTGAGAAATATGGTCATCTAAATTTTATTTAATGCAGAGAGATGGCAAAATATATGAACATCTTATCCTTGTGAAATAGATCTAAATTGCTACAAACATTTAATGCTCAAAAAAATAATCCATTAATACAAAGCAGGTTAAAATTTACTGAAAGACAAGATGTGTTTGTGAAACACTGATGCCCCCGTACGGCAATTTAGCGACAGTTAAGCTTTCTCAAATGCAAATCAAATATGTTAATTGTACCAAAGTAAGGTCTTTTCACAAGAAATGAGAAATGTAAACACTAACTACACCTGCTCCAGGGTTATGACCAATGTTAACATCTTAAAAGATAGGACAAATTCCGGGTCAAGGTCAAAGGGTCAAGGTTGTTGTGTTCTAAAGAAAGGCCTTGTCTCAAAGATTATGTATGGGAAGTATGAAAGCACTGGCCCTTACCGTTCAAAAGTTATGGCCAAGGTTAAAGTTTGTAAAAAGTAGGTCAAACTTTAAGGTCAAGGTCAAAGGGTCAAGATTCTTGATATCCAATGAAAGGTATTGTCACAAGGATTACACATGTGAAATATGAAAGCTCTAGCCCCAACTATTCAGAAGTTATGGTCAAGGTTAAAGTTTGTAAAAAGTAGCTCAAACACCAAGGTCAAGGTCAGATGGTCAAGGTTCTTGAAATCAAATGAAATGTCTTGTCACACAGATTAAATTTGTGAAGTATGAATGCCCTAGTCCTAACCCTTCAAAAATTTCTGTCAATGTTGTATTTTTAAAGTGGGTCAAACTCCAAGGTCAAGGTCAAAAGTTCAAATTTGGTGGTACCCAAAGAAAGGTCTTTACACAAGGAATATACATATGAAATATGAAAGTCATAGCTCCACTAAATCAAAAGTTATTGGCAAGGTGAAAGTTTTTGCGGACAAACAGAGAGACAGACAGACAGACGGACACGACAAAAACTAATTACCCCCGAAACTCCGTTTACGGGGGCATAAAAAGTATATTAAAAAATTACCCAAACAAAAGTGATGCAGCCACAATATCATAAATATGACGTTGGTTCCCATCAATGACAAAACTCCTCTATAATCAGCTGATGAATAACATCTCGGATTCAAGAGAAATCTGTTAACAAATTAAGGCAAAAGATAATTTTGAAATTATTTCATTCGGTTAAGAATAAAACACTTCATTTTCCCTCAAAATAAACAAGAAACGTATGACACTTTCTGATTTGTTTACATGTACCTGTATTTCGATCGAAATATTCCTGGTGGACGCTCGCACCCAATTTCTTATGACATGAAATTCATACATCGTAAGTCGGACAACGTTAACCCTTCGGCTTTGTAAAACTATTTAATTTCCCCCTGAAAGCTGTGTGTAAACCAGAAACATGCTGAACTCAATACACATTCACCATGACCATGTGCGAGGAAGTGAAAATTATCGTAAAATCTCGCGAGTCACGTGACGAGACTTACAGACTCTGGACCGAATTTTCTCAGCTTTTAAAATAATGAATAAAAAGTTCACTTCCGGTTAAGGGAGAAGTCATTTCAAATGGAATTTAAATAAACATAATGAAGAGAGATATCTCTTTGCAATAAAGAGATATCTCTTTTTGCTTCAGAGATATCTCTTTTAGACCCTTTTGAAAGATATCTCTTTCACTTTGAGAGATATCTCTTAAGATAAACTTAGAGAGATATCTCTTTTACTTAAAGAGATATCTCTTTAACTTGGAAAGATATCTCTCAAAGTGAAAGAGATATCTCTCTAGGTGAAAGAGATATCTCTCTAGTTGAAAGAGATATCTCTCTAACGATCAGAGATATCTCTTTAACGTTCAGAGATATCTCTTATTACGAAAGAGATATCTCTCAAGGAGAAAGAGATATCTCTCAAAGAAAAAGAGATATCTCTCTAAGTATAAGAGATATCTCTCTAACTTTAAGAGATATCTCTTTCTTATAGAGATATCTCTTTAGAATAAGAGATATCTCTTTAAGTTAAGAGATATCTCTTATTTTTAAGAGATATCTCTCTATAATGAGAGATATCTCTGTAATTTTCAGATGAAATTTATTTTCCGAATAAATAGTAAAAGGGGGCTTGCCATAAAGGTGCTTCACACCAAATATATATCAAACTGTATACATAAGCTACTAGTGACAACAATTCACCTGTCGGATAAAAATAGAATGAAGTCAATCGAGTGTTTGATTTAAATGCACCTTCGCTCGTGCGTGGCTGACTACAGTGAGGAATGTGTTTATTTCATAGAGGAATAGTAAACAGAGCTTAACTCAAATAGAAAGTTTTAGTGTGTAGAATATTGAGCACGTCATATATTCATTTCTCACTTATCACTAACACAGATTCACCTCTGGAAGGTCTATGCCTATCTTACCTTACAAAGTAACTACATTTGACAGTACATTAACCTCCACGCCCAGGGGCCGTCACGGCACCAGTGTGACAGGATTTGGTTTTACCCTCAAACTAGGTACCACTCACGGCACCAATGTAACCGGAATTCGCTACATGGTATCAATGCAATTTAGGAAATTCCACGATACCAGTGTAGTGAAAATGACCGTATGAAAATACCTCTTTAATATCACTCACTTTCTTTATTAATAATAGTACTTCGCGTTTTATTCCAATTTCTTACTAACCAATAAACCTCTTGATTTTCAAATAGTCACGAAAGTGACTTACTAACCCAAGAATTTTAATAACAAGAGTTTGCAAATTAACAAATATTTATTATGACCACAAATGTATTTTATTAACAGCACAAAAATATTACATTTATTTATTTACAACAAAAACTGATGTACTAACGACCTTACACTTATGAGCCTCAATAAAAATAAGTGCCTACCTAACAAATGTACAATGTCCAGAGCCCTTCCTACCCAACGCTAAGTCCGAATGAAAGTGACCCACCCCTGCACGAAAAATCTACTATGCCTAACCTAACCGGTTTACCAAAAATAGAAATAAGGAACTGGAAAATGGACGTAAAAATAAGGAAAACAAAAAGGATAATGGTGAACGAATGAACGATTTGAACGAGACAGAGACAGGGACCGGGATCCACCCCTCTAATCAAAAAGTGAGCTGGTACGAACCTTTGAGAAGGTTCCAGACCAACTGAAGTATAAGTAAAATAGCGGACTTTAAATACACCGCGATACGGAGGTGTGTCTCTCTTATCCAATCAAAATCTGCATTCATTGTATAACCCAGACAAGGGCGTTAACTTACCCAAATCATTGTATAAAGCTAGAAAGTTTCCGAATGTTCAATAAACGATCGTAACCCATAAGAGTTATTGTTATTTACTAACTATGTAAAATCCAATCCTACCACATACGCAATAACTCTCCTCATGCCCCTGCGCTAAAAATAGCGACATGTAATTAATACTATAAATACTAAAAATACTAATAAAACAAACGGGGCGGGGCACTTTGAGAGGGGCGAGAGATGTCCTAGGAAGTTTTGATATAAATTACATTGCATAAGCTCAAAATCTTCTTGAAATATCGCCCGGAAATAATAGTATTACACACAGACAGAATGTATAAATTTACGACCTTGAACTTTGACCTTTTGACCTCAAAATCAATAGGGGTCTTTATTAGGCCACAGGGAGTTGTTATATAAAATTTCATTGCAATAGCTCAAATGGTTCTAGAGATATCGTGTGGAAACGAAAGTGTTTAAACAGACAGAATTTGCTTATTTATGACCTTGACCTTTGACCTTTTGACCTCAAAATCAATAGGGGTCTTCTTTAGTTCATAGGGAGTTGCTGTGCTAAATTTCATTGCAAAAGCTCAAAGGGTTCTCGAGATATCGTGTGGAAACGAAAGCGTTACAGACAGACAGAAAGACGGACGGACGGACGGACGGACAAACCCAAATTTATATCCCCCACTTTTCAAGCGGGGGACAAAAAACAATGAACTTCTTCAACCCGGAGATACTAACCATTGGTAATATGCAAATTTATGCTGACAAAAAATAAATCTGTCGAGAATGTAATTCTACTGGTTTGTACTCATAACAAAAGGAAGCCCTGTTTGCTGTTTGACGTTGCTCTCCAATACAGATGTTTTATTCATACATGTATATTTACGGAAACACCACGTAGAAAAAAGTATCGGGACGAGGTAAGTTTTGCGACATCAATTAATAGAATAATTATTCTTGATTTTCTCTTTCTGGATAAATTGCAATCAGACTAAAACTGTAGACTAAAACTGAACATTCCCTTGAAGAGAATTTTACAAACGTTTTGATTTTAGTTACGTTAGCATGGCAACATCATTCATCCAAAATAACATGTATCTCACATACACACTAACATTACATAAGGATCAAACATATCTGCAGGAGGAGTAACTATATAAAGGTATTTCAATGAAATTTTTATTTTATAAACGGAGATATGAACGCACCCTTTGTCAAAATGAAAAACCGATACACATGAACAGAATATTGCTTATCTGTGGAGTCTTTATAAATGAATTAATTAACAAAACTTTTATTTCTGGTTACCATGGCAACACCGTTCAACGAAATCAAAAATCGTATCTTGTGTAGTCTATTTGTCGCAAAGTATTATTGAAATCAGACCAAAACGGTATTAGTTGCATATCGAAAATAATATTCTATTTTAAGTTAGTATAACCATTGCAACATCGTTTATCGAAATCAAAAACAGATATAGTTATTATCTTAGTATAGTCTATTTGTGAGCCAAGTTATACTGAAAATTGTTTACGAACGAACAGATAAACGGACACTTTACCTTCTCACAATTTCTTGTTTTCTGTCCAATGGAGCTAAAGAGATTAGGCTAATTGTACAAGTTGTACTCTTAAGTTTGTACTGAAGAAATGCTGAAGTTTTTCATTGCCAATATCTCTGTTTAGATTTTGGATATCAGGACCCAGTTGTTCAAAAAATGGTTAAATTTAACACAGTGATCAAAGATAACTATATGTTCAATCTTAATCATTTGATATTGAATAAAATACAAAATATGATAACAAAAAAAAAAAAAAAAGAGTTTTTTCCTGAGACAAAGTAAAATTACAAAGAAAAATAATCAACAAAAATCATTATCATGACAGTAACTTATAAATCCAATTTCACTTCCCATAATCCATTACAATATTTCAAAAACTTGTTCTTTTTTCAGAAATGCCAGTGCATTAACCCTCCGCAATCAGCACAACTAGTTTATTGTGTTAGCTACTCGGGCATGCCTTGAAGCAGAAAATGACTCTTTCTGAAGCTATTGATGTAGCAAGCACTCAACAATATCTAATTGCAAGCTTGTACATGCGAGGGATAAACAGTTCATTAGCTTTCCACCATAGCAATGGGTTTTGAAAGGTCTTGTCACAAGGATTACATAATACATGCGAAGTATGAAAGCCGTAGCCCTTACCATTCAAAAGTAATTGCCAAGGTCAAAGTTTTATTATTAGTAAGGAAATCTCTCATTCGTCTGTCTGTCCGTCCGTAACAAAAACTTTAATCTTGCCCATAACTTTTAATTCAATGGAGCTATGCCTTTCATATTCGACATGTGTATTCCATCTGACAAGACCTTTCTCTGGGTACTACCAAATTTGACACTGACCTTGAAGTTTGAGCCACTTTTACACAAAAATTCCACTTTTTTTTGGTCATAATTTTTGAACGGTAGATACTAAGACTTCCATTTTTCACATATTTATTCTTTGTGACAAGACCAACAACTTGGACCTTGACCTTGGAGATTTTCGTCACTTATTAAAAGAACTTGAACCTTGGCCATAACTTTTTAACGGTAATAGGTAGGGCTTTCATACTTCACATATATACTCCTTAATTAATACTAAATAAAAGCTAGGGGACAAGCATTTAAGAGTCAAAGACTTTAGTTCATTGACATTGGATGGAACACAACTCTATTTCCTTGGGAGAGGCATATTTAATTAAATTACATCTATTAGAATAATCCTTTTTTCTCAATGAAACTGCAGCAATTTAAATGCACCAATCCCATCAATATTAAATACATAATGCATAAAATAAAACTCGCAAGATATTAATTAATAGATTTTTTAAATATTATTTATTTTATGCAGCTTTGCCTGTCAGTAGTAGAGATCCATACCAAGGAAAAAAAGTAAGGTTGCTCTCTTTCTCTCTCTCTTTATGCCCCTGTAATAGAATCTTCGAGGGTATATTGTTTTTGCCCTGTCCGTCTGTCTGTCTAGCTGTCTGTTAGTACACAAAATCTTTAACCTTGCCTATAACTCTAGTGTGGGCGGGGCTATGACTTTTATATAATATTATTATATTTCTTGTGATCAGACCTTTCTTTAGGTTTCACCAAAGTTGACCTCTTGGCCTTGGAGTTTGACCCACTTTATGCTTGATTGAGTGTATATTGTTTATTTTTGAGTCATGTTTCGATGAAATATTAGTTTAAATAATCGGTTTTTTGAAAGATTTTGCTTTCTCTGGCGGCCCCGAGTCAGCCTACTCTTTTTCGAACTCCAGCGTAATGATCTTTTACGTGCCAAGGGGGTTGTCATCCTTGACACGGGGCACCATTTTACGTCTGATCCGACGGACTTAAAATTTCTTTAAAATTAAAAAAAAATAATTTGATGTATGTATTTCTTATTAAAATTGATTTCAAAAGAAGATGGGGGGGGGGGGGGGGGGATAAGGCGGACAAAGCGCCTTTAGAGCGACAGATAACAATTTAAAAAAAAATCTCAATTATATCAAAATTTTATTTGATATTCCATCTAATATTAAAGTACACTTAATGTAAAATCCCTACAATTAACAAAAAAGCTGTAATAGTACATGATACGCTGGAGTTTTATTGCTAGGGTTGAATCCCACGAATACCATCTAATATTTATATAGAAGAAAAAAAAATACGAGTTTTTTTTTTCTCTCAGGCCAAAATAAAAAATACCTATGTTTCCCCTAACGCGACCGACCCCATTAAATCGCGCCGACTGAGAAGATTTTTTAAATAAGATGATTCAAATATTTTTTTTGTTAATGGAGTTTATCAAATATGGATAAACCTGGTTATTTCGCGCAGCTTAGTTTTTTACATTGCTAAGATCTATAACTCCTAATCATTACGTTCATAATTCATCGGCTTCGGTGCTCAAAAATATTTGTTGAATGCGCATGTCTTCTAGAATATTCCTTTCTATTCCGTAATTTGAGTGAAGCAGACGCACAAAATTTTTAAACGATTTAATCGATCATCATCTGCAGTCTCATCTCTGAGTTGTCATAAGTATGTTACGGGCATCGAGAGTTTCGAAGTCTAGAAGTCCCTATTCACGGACAACAACGACAAATTCTGCAGCCAGGGCCAAAAAACGAAGTGTACCTGAAGCAACACTCCCTCGACCGCATGATGTCGCCATTGTTGACCAGGCACCGATCGTGACTCACCAGGCACCGATCGTGACTCAAAGTCAGACTGTGTCCACTGTCACCTCCTTAGTTCCCCTGCAGCCCGCTAGTTCAGCTGAAGTTAATCAAGGTACAATTCAATTTGACCCTTTAGATAATTTGCCAATCCATTTATTAGCACCGCATCACCCCTAGCAGCGCATTTGCCTCAGAAAGTGAAAGAAAAAATTTTCAATAATCAATTCATAAATTTTGGTACACTTCTCTTTCATGATCCGACCTTGACACAACAAAATCAGCTTGTGTTTGAAGATGGTGTATTTCAGGTAAAGCTTAAGCATAAGGAACAAAAAATTTCAAACCTATCACAATGGCTAGATGCTTTTGCAATTTTTGCATCAATTTATTTAGTCAAACAGCCATCTGAAGCAATCTCATTGTTTAAGTATATGTCATTGATAAAGAGGGGGGCTGAAAAAATCAAGGGAAATTGGTTAGAATATTATATTCAGTTTAGGCTGAAAAAATCTTACAACACCGCTGTAAGTTGGGCTTCTGTTGATGCAGAGCTGTGGATGATCTATATGCAGTCGTCCACTGCTCCTACTAACCCTTTATCACGCCAGCAGTCATTGCAGCCCCGCAACAAATGCTACAATTATAATTATCAGGGCATTTGCAACAAGTCAAATTGCAATTATGTGCATAGTTGTCTAAAATGTAATGCTTTTCATCCTTTGGTGAAATGTTTCAAGGTTAATTCAACTGCTGCGTCAGAACAATCTTCATCACAGACCAATTTCAATAATCGTGCACATTTCCATTCCAGGAACCAGCGGTTCCAGTATTCAAAGGGCCAGTCGCAGTCCAATTCTGCCACATAATTGTCAGAATTTATGGGAACTTGGTCACTCACCTATTAATTGTGAAAATTTGAATCAAATATTATCTACTTACCCAAATGTTCAAGATGCTCATTGTTTGTCCTTGGGTTTCAAATTTGGGTTTTCCTTGAATTTTGATGGTCCTAGGAGGAGGGTGGAGTTTAAAAACATGAAATCTGCAATGCAGTACAGCTTTCAAATACAGGAAAAAATTGTTAAGGAAGTTAAGTTAGGAAGAATAATGGGTCCATTTTTATACCCCCCAATATCTAATTTGCGATGTAATCCAATAGGTTTAGTTCCCAAAAAACAAGGTGGTTGGCGAATGATCACAAATTTGTCATATCCAACAGGTGACAGTGTTAATGACTACATAGACCCCAATTTATGTTCTGTCAGTTATTCCACTTTTGATGATGCTGTTTCTTTAATTGCGAGTAAAGGTGAGGGTGCCTTATTAGCAAAAATGGACATTTCCTGTGCATTTCGTCTGTTACCAGTTTGTCCACAGGATTTTTGTTTATTAGGCTTTCAACACTCTGGTGCATATTACATTGACAAGTGCTTACCTATGGGTTGTTCATTGTCGTGCTCTTTATTTGAGAAGTTTTCTACATTCCTTCACTGGGAATTAGCTCAGAGGTCTAAATTGAAAAGCATTATTCACTATTTAGATGTTTTTTTGTTTGTAGGAAGGGCCAATTCATCTCAGTGTTTGGATTTAATGAGACAGTTTGAAGAGTTATGTTTAGACTTAGGCATTCCTTTAGCTTTTGAGAAAACAGAGGGACCTTCTACTCGTTTGAGTTTTCTAGGTTTAGGCATAGATACTATTTCCGGAACTATATTTGTTCCAGATGATAAAGTTAGGGAGTTATTGGCAAAGATAAATGGAATACTTAATTCAAAAAAGGTTACTTTGAAAGAAATGCAGTCATTGGCCGGGGCGCTTGCATTTGTGGTTAAGGCATTGCCAGCTGGTAGGGCTTTTTGTTCAAGACTTTATGGTTCAATGGCAAGAGTCAAAAAATCTTTCCATTTTATAAGAATAACAGCAGAAATTAAGTTAGACTTGTTAATGTGGGTTCAATTTCTTACTGATTTTAATGGTAGGACACAATTTCCTAGTCTTGTATGGCAGGAAGATGATTCACTCCATTTTTATTCAGATAGTTCAAGTTCTCAGGGTTGCGGTGTTGTGTTCGGTAAACATTGGTGTAGTCTGCATTGGCCTGATGGCTGGCCTGAGGAATGCTACAGGGATATCACTTTCCTAGAACTTGTACCTATTGTATTAGGGGTTATGATTTGGGCTGAAAGCTTAAGGAACAAAAAACTCCTACTTCATATTGACAATTTATCTTTGGTGTACATCATTAATAACAAATCATCAAAAAACGAAAGAATTAAGATATTAGTCCGGATGTTAGTTCTGCAGACCCTCAAGTTTAACGTACAAATAAAAGCTCAACATATACCAGGTGTTAAAAATGAAATTGCAGATGCTATTTCTCGGTTTCAGTTGACCAGGTTTCTTCAATTGGCTCCTTGGGCAGATCCCTTTCCCTCCATGGTACCTATTCAGTTTTGGAGAGCTATTCAGGAACTGTAGCCAGTCTTCTGCAGGCCAGTGTATCTCAAAATACAGCGAATGTATACCGTCAGGGATTGCAAAGTTTTTTCAATTTTAGACAACAGTTGTCATTCCAGCAGATATGGCCCCCACCCGTTGATCACACGATTAATTTTATAGCATATCTGTCAGAGAGTAATATGGCTTTTTCTACTGTCAAATGCTATTTATCAGGAATCAGTTTCATCATTAACTTGCATGGTTGGCAGAATCCAGTGGATTCATTTATTATTAAGAAGTTGTTAGCTGGTTACAAGAGATGTTATCCGTCTCAGGATATAAGAAAACCAATTACATTACCTTTGTTGAATAGCATTGTCAGTGTTTTGCCACATTTGTGTTTTTCTGATTTTGTAGCAGCTTTACTTCAGTCTGCTTTTGCATTGGCTTTCTTTGCATTACTAAGGGTGAGTGAAGTGGTGGCTTTGGGTGTCAAGCATATAACTGTATCTAGTGATACCAATGAAATCTTTATCAAAACATCTAAGACTGATCAAATTGGTGCGGGGGCATTTGTGCATGTGAAAAAATCAAATGATACAAATTTATTGTTTCAATCTTTGCAGACGTTTGCTGCATTAAGTACCAATGTAAAAAGGGTGTCCTACTTTTCTCATTTAAATTCCAAACCCTTAACCGAATACCAGTTTTCGTCCATGTTAAACAAAGCTTTGCAGTTTCTGAATATACAGTCAACTCAATTTAAGACGCACTCATTTCGCATTGGGGGTGCAACCCACTTGTATACAAAAGGGTTTTCAGAGGATCATATTAAGCAGATGGGAAAGTGGCAGTCAGCAGCTTACAAATCGTACATAATACCATGTTCGTTGTAAATTTACATTGAGTTACACTGTATATGTATTGTCATATGACACAAAGTTACAATTCAAAAAAAAATAATAATAACTAGACCTTATTTTTGTCGTTCAACAAAAACGGAGGGCTTTTCGACCCCTTAAAAAGAAGAATCTTATATTACACATTAAAAAAACCTCAAATAATACAGTATCGCAAAAGTTCTTTTGAGATCAACACTGAATTGAAAACAAAACAATTCTCTTTGTCTACCAGTGTTTACTCAAAGAGACATAACTCTTTCATCAATATTTAAAATATACGAAAAGATACTATTTTTTTAATCCACTAAAACTCCTATAAGGGGTCAAAAAGTGACCCCTACGGCCAATAATTTTTAAACTGCATTCTTTAGGCTGAACGCCAAACCAAAATTAGTTTGAAGATTGCTTGAAAAATAAAAAAGTTACAGAGAAAAGGCTGATTTCTGAACTGACCCCTAAAGTCCCTTCGACTTAAGGGATTTTTCTTTTCATGACCTTACCAAGTTGAGACAATGATAGAGTCATTATTCATGTGAAATATCACGAGAATCACTTGCTTCCCTTTTGATATATGGGACATTGTATGATTTCATATTTAACATAGAAATCTCCATAGACAATTTTAAGGGACTCATAAAACCGGAAGTACTCTTCACAT
The DNA here is from genome assembly GCF_032062105.1 of Saccostrea cuccullata. Lineage (NCBI taxonomy): Eukaryota > Metazoa > Mollusca > Bivalvia > Ostreida > Ostreidae > Saccostrea > Saccostrea cuccullata. The sequence continues at coordinate 63,889 of NW_026937670.1, forward strand.
GCATATCAAAATTGAAACATAGAGAGTGTATTAAACTCCAAACAGGTTGACAAAGGGAGATAACTCTTGCATTATTATTTTTTAAATAACTCAAAAATACAAAATTTCAGGTCTTTATAACACCCATAAGGGGTCAAAAAGTGACCCCACGGACCATAATTTTTAAATTGCCCTTCTTATGCTGAACTCCAAACCGAAATCAGTTTGAAGATTGATAGCTAATTAAAAAAGTTATGGGCAGAAAACTAATTTCTGTATTGACCCCTAAAATCCCTTTTATTTAAAGAAAAATCATTTTCTTGACCTTACCACCGGAAGGCAATACAAAAGTTCTTTTTAATGCGAAATATTATGATACTTGCCTGCTTTCCTTTGAAAATAATGGCCATTGCATGATTTCAAATTTAACATAGAAATCTTCATAGGCGAATTTAAGGTACTTATTTAACCGGAAGTACTTTATATATCCATACCAAAATTGAAACATAGAGAGCATTTAGAACTCTAAACAGTTTGACAAAGAGAGATAACTCTTGCACAATTATTTTTGAAAATACATAAAAATACAAAATTTCAGGTCTCTAAAAGTCCTTCAAGGGGTCAAAAAGTGACCCCACGGACCATAATTTTTAGATTGATCTCTTTATGCTAAACTCAAATCCGAAAACTGTTTGAAAATTCATTGAGGAATAAAAAAGTTACAAGGAAAGGTCTGTTTTAAAGAATAACCCCTTGAAATCCCTTATTTTTCTGAATTATAATTTTATTTTATTTTGAGTTCAGGGAAATATCAGAGTCATTCTGTATTTAAAATATTACAAGAAAATCTTGATGATTGAAAAAGAAAATGGCCCACAACTTATTTTAATTTAACATAGAAACTCCCATAGAATATTTTCAAGGACCCTTAACACCGGAAGTTCTACTCTGATCGAGATGAAACTTACAGGATATGTTCTACTAATTAGTTATAATATATTTTTATGCTCAAAATAATTTTTCTGAACTTTATTGTGACTTTCAAAAATTTCATCCCCCCTTTTTCAATGTTTGAAGTCATATATCTCGAAAAGTGTCTGTGGTCAAAAATTGCCTACGCGTACTTTTTTTATTGAATAGGGTCTCTAGAATCCATATCTTAAATTTGAGAGTCTATACACTGAAATTAAAAATGTTTTTGGCTTATTTAGAAATTTAAGTTTTTGTTTGGTAAAAACCGGAAGTGACTATACCGGAAGTTCTTCATGTTTCACGCATGGGAGGTTTACATTTGCTATTTAGTGGTTATAAAATAAAATACCTATTTTTAAAGGTACTCCCGGAATGCTGAACGATAGAAGTGTTCAGTATAATAATAATAACTAGACCTTATTTTTGTCGTTCAACAAAAACGGAGGGCTTTTCGACCCCTTAAAAAGAAGAGTCTTATATTACACAGTAAAAATAAATATCAAATAATACAATATCGCACAAAGTTCTTTTGAGATCAATTCTGAAATGAAAACATAACAATTCTCTTTGTCCACCAGTGTCTACTCAAAGAGAAATAACTCTTTCATAAATATTTAAAACATACGAAAATGTACTAATTTTCAATCCAATTAAACTCCTATAAGGAGTCCAAAAGTGACCCCACGGCCTGTAATTTTTTAACTGTACTCCTTATGCTTAATGCAAAACCAGAATTAGTTTGAAAATTGGTTGAGAAATAAAAAAAAAGTTAAAGAGAAAAAGCTGTTTTCTGTACTTACCCATAAAGTCCCTTCCATTTAAGGGATTTTATTTCCATGAACTTACAAACTGTAGACAATGATTGAGTCATTATTCATGTGAAATATTACGAGAATTGCTTACTTCCTTTTTGAGATATGGGACATTGTATGATTTCATATTTAACATAGAAATCTCCATAGACAATTTTAAGGGACTCATAAAACCGGAAGTACTCTTCATAAACATACCAAAATTGAAACATAGAGGAAATATTAGGTTCCAGAAAGGTTGACAACGGGAGATAACTGTTGCACAATTATTTTTGATACTACTGAAAAATACAATATTTCAGATCTCTAAAAGTCCTATAAGGGATCAAAAAGTGACCCCACGGACCAAAATTTTTTAAATGTCCTTCTTATGCTTAACTCAAAACCGAAATAAATTTGAAGATATGGGGCGAAATAAAAAAGTTACAGTCAAAAAACTGTTTTTCTATTCTGGCCCCTAAAATCCCTTTTATTTTGGGGAACTTTGTTTTCATGACATTTCTGATTATAAAATAAAAAAATTTCCAAGGTACTCTGAATAGAAGTGTTCAGTATAATAATAATAACTAGATCTTTTTGTCAAAACCCCTTAAAGATAGTACAAAAATTATTATTCATGTGAAATATCACAAGAATTGCATGCTGTACTTTTGAAATAAAAAAACAAACGTGATTTCAAATTTAACATAGAAATCTCCATAGGGAATTTTAAGGATATTATAAAACCGGAAGTACTCTTCATATACATACCAAAATTGAAACATAAAAAGAATATTACACTATAAACAGATTGACAAAGGGAGATAACTCTTACACTATCATTTTATGAAAAAACTAAAAAATACAATATTTCAGGACTCTAAAACTCCTATAAAGGGTCAAAAAGTGACCCCACGGACCATAATTTTTAGACTGTCCTTTGTATGCTTAAGTCAAATCTGAAAACTGTTTGAAAATTCATTGAGAAATAAAAAAGTTACAGGGAATGGTCTGTTTTCAAAGTTGGCCCCTAGAAATCCCTTATTTTCCAAAATTTCAATTTCATACTTTAATGATGTCAGAAGTGTATCAAAGTCATTCTGTATACAAAATATAACAGGAAAATCTTGAATACTTTAGTAGAAAATGCGCCACGATTAATTTCATTTTAAAAGAAAACTTTTAAGGGTCATAAAACCGGAAGTTCTTTTCGGATTGACATGAAACTTTCAGTATATGTTCTACTAATTAGTTCTAACATATTTCTATGCTCAAAATAATTTTGGAGACGCAATTGTGACTTTCAAAAATTTCATCCCCCCTTCTTCAATGTTTGAAGTCTTATATCTCGAAAAGTATTTGTGTTCAAAAATTACGTACGCGCACTTTTTTATTGGATTATGTCTCTAGAATTCATATCTCAAATTTGGGAGTCTAGACACTAAAATTAAAAATGTTTTCGGCTCCTTAAGAATTTTCAGTTTTCCTTTAGTAGAAACCGGAAGTGACTATTCCGGAAGTTGTTCTTGTTTCACGCACGAGAGATTTTAATTTGCTATATAGTGGTAACACAATAATATACCTATTCTTAAAGGTACTCCCTAAATGCTGAACGATAGAAGTGTTCAGTATAATAATAATAACTAGACCTTATTTTTGTCGTTCAACAAAAACGGAGGGCTTTTCGACCCCTAAAAAGAAAAATCTTATATTACACATTAAAAAAACTCAAATAATACAACATCGCAAAAGTCAATACTGAATTGAAAACATAACGATTCTCTTTGTTCACCAGTGTCTACTCAAAGAAATATAACTCTTTCATAAATATTGAAAACATACGAAAATGAACTGTTTTTCAATCCACTAAAACTCCTATAAGGGGTCAAAAAGTGACCCCACGGCCAATAATTTTTGAACTGCACTCTTTATGCATAATGCAAAAATTAGTTTGAAGATTGGTTGAGAAATAAAAAAGTTACAGAGAAAAGACTGCTTTCTGTACTGACCCCTAAAGTCCCTTCTATTTAAGGGATTTTTCTTTCCATGACCTTCCAAACTGGAGACAATGATAGAGTTATTATTCATGTGAAATATCACAAGAATTGCTTACCTTCCCTTTTGAGATATTGGACAATGTATGATTTCATATTTAACATAGAAATCTCCATAGACAATTTTAAGGGACTCATAAAACCGGAAGTACTCTTCATATGCATTCCAAAATTGAAACATAGAGAGCATATTAGACTCAAAACAGGTTGAAAAAGTGAGATAAACCTTCCATCATTATTTTTGAAATTATTAAAAAATACAAAATTTCGGGTCTCTAAAAGACCAATAAGGAATCAAAAAGTGACCCCACGGCCAATAATTTTTAAATGTTCTCTTTATGCTTAACTCAAAACCAAAATAAGTTTGAAAATTGGTTGAGAAATAAAAATGTTACCGGCAAAAATACTGTTTTCTGTACTGGCCCCTGAAATCCCTTTTATTTTAGGGAAATTTTATTTTCATGACCTTCCCCTGGAGACAATGATAGAGTAATTATTCATGTGAAATATCACGAGAATTGCTTGCTTACCTTTAAAAGATAATGGAACATTGTATGATTTCAAATTTAACATAGAAATCTCCATAGGCAATTTTAAAGGACTCATAAAACCGGAAGTACTCTTCATATGCATATCAAAATTGAAACGTAGAGAGCATATTAGACTCCAAACAGGTTGACAAAGAGAGATAACTCTTGAACAACTATTTATGAAAATACTTGAAAAAATAAAATATCAGGTCTCTAAAAGGACTATAAGGGGTCAAAAAGTGACCCCACGGACCAAAATTTTTAAATTGTACTTGTTATGCTGAACTCAAATCTGAAAACTGTTTTAAAATTCATTGAGAAACAAAAAAGTTACAGACAAAGGTCCGTTTTCAATGTTGGCCCCTAAAAATCCCTTATTTTCCCAATTTTTTGTTTCTCAGTCCAATGAAGTAAGAATAGTGTTAAAGACATACTGTATTCAAAATATTACAAGAAAATATTGATTACTTTAAGAGATAATGTGCCATGACTGTAATTTCATTTTAACATAGAAACTCCCATATAAAATTTCAAGACCAATAAAACCGGAAGTTCTGCTCTGATTGATATGAACCTTACAAGATAGGTTCTACTAATTAGTTCTAACATACATCTATGCTCAAAATAATTTTTCTAACGTTATTGTGACTTTTAAAAATTTCATCCCCCCTTCTTCAATGTTTGAAGTCTTATATCTCGAAAAGTATCTGTGGTCAAAATTCACCAACGCGCACTTTTTTCTTGGATTAGGTCTCTAGAATTCATATCTAAAATTTGGGAGTCTAGTTACTAAAAATAAAAATGTTTTTGGCCTCTTAAGAAATTTCAGTTTTCCCTACTTAAAAACCGGAAGTGACAGGACCGGAAATCTAAAACTTTACTGACAAGATATTTTGACATAAGCTGTTTAATAGTCATAAAATAAAATACCTATTTTTAAAGGTACTCCTGAAAATCTGAGCAGAAGAATTGTAAGTATAATAATAATAATAAAACAACACGAAAACAATAGGTCTTTTCGACAAAAGTCGAAAAGCCCTAATAACTAGATCTTTTTGTCGTCCAACAAAAACGGAGGGCTTTTCGACCCTTTGAAAAGAAAAATCTTAAATTAAACTTAAAAAAAAATCAAATAATACAATATCGCAAAAGTTCTTTTCAGATCAATAGTGAATTGAAAACATAACGATTCTCTTTGTCCACCACTGTCTACTCAAAGAAACATAACTCTTTCATAAATATTTAAAACATACGAAAATGAACTATTTTTCAATCCACTAAAACTCATATAAGGGGTCAAAAAGTGACCCCACGGCCGATAATTTTTAAACTGCACTCTTTATGCTTAATGCAAAACCAAAATTAGTTTGGATATTGGTTGAGAAATAAAAAAGTTACAGAGAAAAGACTGTTTTCTGTACTGACCCCTTAAAGTCCCTTCTATTTAAGGGATTTTTCTTTCCATGACCTTCCCAACTGGAGACAATGAGAAAGTCATTATTCATGTGAAATATCACGAGAATTGCTTACTTCCCTTTTGAGATATGGAACATTATATGATTTCAATTTAACATAGAAATCTCCATAGGCAATTTTAAGGGACTTATAAAACCGGAAGTACTCTTCATATACATACCAAAATTAAAACAAAGAGAGCATATTAGACTCCAAACAGGTTGACAAAGAGAGATTAACTCTTACGTCCTCATTTTTAAAAAGACTTAGATAAACAATATTTCAGGTCTCTAAAACTCCTATAAGGGGTCAAAAAGTGACCCCACGGACCATAATTTTTAAATTGTTCTCTTTATGCTAAACTCAAATCTGAAAACTGTTTGAAAATTCATTGAGAAATAAAAAAGTTACAGGCAAAGGTCTGTTTTCAATGTTGGCCCCTAGAAATCCCTTATTTTCCCAAATTTTTGTTTCATCGTCTAATGAAGTCAGAATAGTATCAGAGTCATTCTATTTTTTTTCTAATAATTTGATGAAGTCACAAAAGTTTTTTCATTTTACAAAATATTACAAGAAAATGTTGAATACTTTAAGAGATAATGTTGTATACAAAATATTACAAGAAAATATTGATTACTTTAAGAGATAATGTGCCATGACTGTTTTCATTTTAACATAGAAACTTCCATATAAAACCAGAAGTTCTGCTCTGATTGATATGAAACTTACAATATATGTTCTACTAATTAGTTTTTACATATATCAATACTCAAAATAATTTTTCTAACGTTCTTGTGACTTTCAAAAATTTCCTCCCCCCTTCTTCAATGTTTGAAGTCTTATATCTCGAAAAGTATTTGTGGACAAAAACCACATACGCGCACTTTTTTATAGGATTAGGTCTCTAGAATTCATATCTTAAATTTGGGAGTCTAGACACTGAAATTAAAAATGTTTTTGGCTTCTTTAGAAATTTCAGTTTTCCTTTCGTAGAAACCGGAAGTGACATGACCTGCGATCTAAAACTTTAATGACAAGAGATTTTGACATAAGCTATTTAATAGTATTAAAATAAAATACCTATTTTTAAAGGTACTCCTGAAAATCTGAGCAGAAGAATTGCTAAGTATAATAATAATAACTAGATCTTTTTGTCGTTCAACAAAAACGGAGGGCTTTTCGACCCCTTAAAATAAAGAATCTTAAAAGAAAAATCAATATTTTACAATAAAAAAATCATATAATACAATATTGCAAAAGTTCTTTTGAGATCAATATTTAATTGGAAACATAACAATTCTATTTGTACATCAGTGTCTACACAAAGAGACATAACTCTTTCGTGGTTTTTAAAAACATACGAAAATGTACTGTTTTTCAATCCACTAAAACTCCTATAAGGGGTCAAAAAGTGACCCCACGGCCCTAAATTTTTAAACTGTAATCGTTATGCTTGTTGTAATACCAAAATTAGTTTGAAGATTGGTTGAGAATTAAAAATGTTACAGAGAAAAAGCCGTTTTCTGTACTGACCCCTAAAATCCTTTCTATTTTAGGGATTTTTATTTTCATGACCTTACCACCTGGAGACAATGCTGGAGTCAATATTCATATGAAATTTCAAGAGAATTGCTTGCCTACCTTTTGAGATAATGGAACAATCATGATTTCGAATTTAACATAGAAATCTCCATAGGCAATTTTAAGGCACTCATAAAACCGGAAGTACTCTTTATGTGCATACCAAAATTAAAACGTAGAGAGCATATTAGACTCCAAACAGGTCAACAAAGAGAGATAACTCTTACATCATCATTTTTGAAAAGACTTAAAAATACAATATTTCAGGTCTCTAAAACTCCTATAAGGGGTCAAAAAGTGACCCCACGGACCATATTTTTTAGATTGTCCTCTTTTTATGCAAATAAAAAACTCAAATCCGAAAACTGTTTGAAAATTTATTGAGAAATAAAAAAGTTACAGGCAAAGGTCTGTTTTCAATGTTGGCCCCTAGAAATCCCTTATTTTCCCAAATTTTTGTTTCATCGTCTAATGAAGTCAAAATAGTATCAGAGTCAATCTGTATACAAAATATTACAAGAAAATCATAATTACTTTTAGAGATACTGTTACATAACTGATTTCATTTTAACATAAAAATTAAAAGACCCATAAAACCGGAAGTTCAGGTCTGATTGATATGAAACTTACAGGATATGTTCTACTAATTAGTTTAAACATATTTTTATCCTCAAAATAATTTTTGTAACGTTATTTTGACTTTCAAAAATTTCATCCCCCCTTCTTCAATGTTTGAAGTCTTATATCTCGAAAAGTATTTGTGGTCAAAAATCACATACGCGCACTTTTTTATAGGATTAGGTCTCTAGAATTCATATCTTAAATTTGGGAGTCTAGACACTGAAATTAAAAATGTTTTTGGCTTCTTTAGAAATTTCAGTTTTCCCTTTGTAGAAACCGGAAGTGACAAGACCGGAAGAATAAAACATTACAGACAGGACATTTTTATATAAGCTATTTAATAGTTATAAAATAAAATACCTACTTTTAAAGGTACTCCTGAAAATCTGAGCAAAAGAATTGCTAAGTATAATAATAATAATAACTAGATCTTTTTGTCGTTCAACAAAAACGGAGGGCTTTTCGACCGCTTAAAACAAAGAATCTTAAAAGAAAAATCAATATTTTACAATAAAAAATCATATAATACAATATTGCAAAAGTTTTTTGGGATCAAAATTTAATTGGAAACACAACAATTCTCTTTGTACATTAGAGTCTACTCAAAGAGACATAACTCTTTCGTGGTTATTAAACACATACGAAAATGTACTGTTTTTCAATCCACTAAAACTCCTAGAAGGGGTCAAAAAGAAACCCCACGGCTCATAATTTTTAAACTGTACTCTTTATGCTTGATGTAAAACCAAAATTAGTCTGAAGATTGGTTGAGAAATAAAAATGTTACGCAGAAAAATCTGTTTTCTGTACTGACCCCTGAAATCCTTTTTATTATAGGAATTTTTATTTTCATGACCTTACCACCTTGAAAAAATGCTAGGGTCAATATTCATATGAAATATCACGACAATTGATGGCCTACCTTTTGAGATAATGGAACAATCCTGATTTCAAATTTAACATAGAAATCTCCATAAGCAATTTTAAGGGTCTCATAAAACCGGAAGTACTCTTCATATGCATATCAAAATTGAAACGTAGAGAGCATATTAGACTCCAAACAGGTTGACAAAGAGAGATAACTCTAACAATATTCTTTTTCGAAAGACTTAAAAATACAATATTTCAGGTCTCTAAAACTCCTATAAGGGGTCAAAAAGTGACCCCACGGACCATATTTTTTAGATTTTACTCTTTATGCTAAACTCAAATCCGAAAACTGTTTGAAAATTCATTGAGAAATAAAAAAGTTACAGGCAAAGGTCTGTTTTCCATGTTGGCCCCTAGAAATCCCTTATTATCCCAAATTTTCATTTCACAATGTTATGAAGTCGGAACAGTATCAGAGTCATTCTGTATACAAAATATTACAAGAAAATCATAATTACTTTTAGAGATACTGTTACATAACTGATTTCATTTTAACATAAAAATTAAAAGACCCATAAAACCGGAAGTTCAGGTCTGATTGATATGAAACTTACAGGATATGTCCTACTAATTAGTTTAAACATATTTATATCCTCAAAATAATTTTTGTAACGTTATTTTGACTTTCAAAAATTTCATCCCCCCTTCTTCAATGTTTGAAGTCTTATATCTCGAAAAGTATTTGTGGTCAAAAATCACATACGCGCACTTTTTTATAGGATTAGGTCTCTAGAATTCATATCTTAAATTTGGGAGTCTAGACACTGAAATTAAAATTGTTTTTGGCTTCTTTAGAAATTTCAGTTTTCCCTTTGTAGAAACCGGAAGTGACAAGACCGGAAGTACAAAACATTACAGACAGGACATTTTTATATAAGCTATTTAATAGTTATAAAATAAAATACCTACTTTTAAAGGTACTCCTGAAAATCTGAGCAAAAGAATTGCTAAGTATAATAATAATAATAATAATAATAAAAACAAGACGAAAACAATAGGTCTTTTCGACAAAAGTCGAAAAGCCCTAATAATAAACAAGACGAAAACAATAGGTCTTTTCGACAAAAGTCGAAAAGCCCTAATAATAATAAACAAAACGAAAACGAGGTTTAGGTCTTTTAACACATTTTAAAAGTCGAAAAAATGTGAAACTAGACCTTATTTTTGTCGTTCAACAAAAACGGAGGACTTTTCGACGCCTAAAAATCAAGAGCTTTAAAAACTTACACGATATAAAACTCATAAGCTCAATTTTACAAAAGTTCTTTTGAGATCAATACTGAACTAAAAACATAACGATTCTTTTGTACATCATTTTCTACTCAAAGAGACATAACTCTTTCATCAATATTTAAAACATATGAAAATGTATTTTTTTTTCAATCCACTAAAACTCCATATAAGGGGTCAAAAAGTGACCCCACGGTAATAATTTTTAAACTTCACTCTTTATGCTTAATGCAAAACCAAAATAAGTTTAAAGATTGCTTGAAAAATAAAAAAAAAATATGGAGAAAAGGCTGTTTTCTGAATTGACCCCTACAGTCCCTTCTATTTAAGGGATTTTTCTTTCCATGACCTTACCAACTGGAGACAATGATAGAGTCATTATTCATGTTGAAATTTCACGAGAATTGCTTGCTTCCCTTTTGATATAATGGGACATTCATGATTTCATATTTAACATAGAAATCTCCATTGAGAATTTTAAGGGCCTCATAAAACCGGAAGTACTCTTTATATGCATATAAAAATTGAAACATAGAGAGCATATCAGACTGCAAAGAGGTTGACAAAGGGACATAACTCTTGCATCTTTATTTTTAAAATTACTTAAAAATACATAAATTCAGGTCTCTTTTAGTCCTTTAGGGGTCAAAAAGTGACCCCACGGACCATAGTTTTTGAATTGTAATTTTTATGCTGAAATCAAATCCGAAATCAGTTTGAAGATTTATGGACAAATAAAAAAGTAATAAACAAAAAGCTTATTTCTGTACTGACCCCTAAAATCCCTTTTATTTTAAGAAATTTTATTTTCATGACCTAAGCACCGAAAGGCAATGCTAAAGTAGTTTTTCATGTGAAATATTATGAGACTTGCTTGCTTCCCTTTGAAAATAATGGACATCGTATGATTTCAAATTTAACATAGAAATCTCCATAGGCAATTTTAAGGTACTTATAAAACCGGAAGTACACTGTATATCCATACCAAAATTGAAACATAGAGAGCATATTAAAACTTCAAACAGTTGCCAAAGGGAGAAAACTCTTGCACAATTATTTTTGAAAATACTTAAAAATACAAAATTTCAGGTCTCTAAAACTCCTTTAAGGGGTCAAAAAGTGACCCCACGGACCATATTTTTTAGACTGTCCTTTGTATGCTTAAGTCAAATCTGAAAACTATTTGAAAATTTATTGAAAAATAAAAAAGTTACAGGCAAAGGTCTGTTTTCAAGTTTGGCCCCTAAAAATCCCCTATTTTCAAAAATTTCAATTTAATAATTTGATGAAGTCACAACAGTATCAGAGTCATTCTGCATACAAAATATTACAAGAAAATGTTGAATACTTTAAGAGATAATGTTCCATGATTAATTTAGCGTGATTTCAAACTTAACATAGAAATCTCCATAGGCAATTTTAAGGCACTCATAAAACCGGAAGTACTTTTCATATGCATACCAAAATTGAAACATAGACAGCATATAAGGTTCCAAACAGGTGGGCAAAGGGAGATAACTCTTCACAAATATTTTCTAAAAGACTTAAAAATGCAATATTTCAGGTCTCTAAAACTCCTATAAGGGGTCAAAAAGTGACCCCACGGACCATATTTTTTAGACTGTCCTTTGTATGCTTAAGTCAAATCTGAAAACTATTTGAAAATTCATTGAGAAATAAAAAAGTTATAGGCAAAGGTCTGTTTGCAATGTTGGCCCCTAAAAATCCCCTATTTTCAAAAATTTCAATTTAATAATTTGATGATGTCACAACAGTATCAGAGTCATTCTGCATACAAAATATTACAAGAAAATATTGAATACTTTAAGAGATAATGTTCCACGATTAATTTCAATTTAAAATAAAACTTTCAAGACCCATAAAACCGGAAGTTCTGTTCTGATTGATATGAAACTTACAATATATGTTCTACTATTGAATTCTAACATATTTCTATGCTCAAAAAAATTTTTGTAGCGTAATTGTGACTTTCAAAAATTTCATCCCCCCTTCTTCAATGTTTGAAGTCTTATATCTCGAAAAGTATTTGTGTTCAAAAATTACGTACGCGCACTTTTTTATTGGATTATGTCTCTAGAATTCATATCTCAAATTTGGGAGTCTAGACACTAAAATTAAAAATGTTTTTGGCTTCTTTAGAATTTTCAGTTTTCCTTTAGTAGAAACCGGAAGTGACTATTCCGGAAGTTGTTCTTGTTTCACGCACGAGAGATTTTAATTTGCTATTTAGTGGTTTCACAGTAATATACCTATTCTTAAAGGTACTCCCTAAATGCTGAACGATAGAAGTGTTCAGTATAATAATAATAATAATAATAATAATAATAATACGAAAACAATAGTCTTTTCGACAAAAGTCTTTAATAATAATAAACAAGACGAAAACAATAGGTCTTTTCGACAAAAGTCGAAAATGCTTTGGATCATTTCATTGGTTGTAATTTTGTTTCGTCAACATTTCCTTGATGCTTGTCATGAGCCAATTGTATTTTGGTGCAATTTGTACCTTATTTTGTGTGCACAATTTGTGCTTTAAATGACTTGAGCCGATTTGGCATAATTTTGGTGCAATTTGTACCTTATTTTTTGTGCACAATTTGTGCCTTATGTGACTTTAGCCGATTTGGCATAATTTCGGTGCAGTTGGTACCTAATTTTGTGTGCACAATTTGTGCTTTTATTGTTACTTTGGGCTGCAAAATTGCCGCCCCAATGTTAGTTTGTGGCGGATGGGTCATGTGACTTGGTCCCTTGACCCATTTGGCATAATTTTGCAAAGAATGCTGTCTCCGGGGGGTACTGTTTTTTCCAGGCTCCTTGGATCAAGATGGTATTTCTCTTGCTTATGATTATCCATATTCAGTTACCTATGCTGCCATATAATCATCATCGGCGCATACATTGTATTATATCTAATATTTTATTAAATGGCCATGACAAGCACGCCAAAACAATTATTGACTTGTTTTATTGACTATTTTTAGACATCCTTAACCTTTTACAGGGTTTATCTGATCATGTTTGTTTCTGTTGTCGTCCAAGTCCAGGTCGCGAAATAATGGAGTTTATCAAATATGGATAAACCTGGTTATTTCGCGTAGCTTAGTTTTTTACATATGCTAAGATCGATAACTCCTAATCATTACGTTCATAATTCATCGGGTTCGGTGCTCAAAAATATTTGTTGAATGCGCATGTCTTCTAGAATATTCCTTTCTATTCCGTAATTTGAGTGAAGCAGACGCACAAAATTTTTAAACCCACCCTCCCTCCCCCTAAGTCGATTTATATTCCCCTTAAGCATATATTTCATGTTTTATTGCAATGTAAATTTTCTTTTGGTGTTTTTCTCGTTTTCGTTTAATTTCTCGTTTCAGCGTCATGGCATGGATCAAATGCTGAATAGGATCCACCTTATTGATGTGCTTGGCAGACCTTTCAAACTTCCAGTTGTGTGTGGTGTTTTTAACTTTGTTAAGCATAATTTTGCAAAGAATGCTGTCTCCGGGGGGTACTGTTTTTTCCAGGCTCCTTGGATCAAGATGGTATTTCTCTTGCTTATGATTATCCATATTCAGTTACCTATGCTGCCATATAATCATCATCGGCGCATACATTGTATTATATCTAATATTCTATTAAATGGCCATGACAAGCACGCCAAAACAATTATTGACTTGTTTTATTGACTATTTTTTAGACATCCTTAACCTTTTACAGGGTTTATCTGATCATGTTTGTTTCTGTTGTCGTCCAAGTCCAATGTCGCGAAATAACCAAGTTTTATAAAATACAATTTCATCAAAATCAGTTTTTATCAGAACGGCCGACATTGTTCTACTGTGATTTTCAAGCATTTGTTGGAAACAAAATGACGTCTAGATGTGATTACAGGGCATTAGCTCTTCATAAAAACAATGGCGACGTCTCAATGCTTTTATCTAATTGGAATTCTTCACTCTTGAAACAATTCGTCAATAAAATTTACCATGACTAATTAAGAGTGTTTTGGCGGTGTCTTTGTATATCCATGTGAGTGAATAAATTTTCGAAAGGTATGTTACACAACAAACACACAAACCTGTCTTTGAATTTAAGGTACGTAATACATGGTAAGGACCGCCTCATGAGTAGACGAGGGGCCCACCTAGTGAACACATCATTCAATTTCACTGCATTTTATTTAATTTGAGTTTTGATCTAATAACCAGTTCATGTATGTTCCCATGTTTACTATAAGCCATTATGGATCCATAGGAGTTGTTGTAAATATGTCTGCATATTCATCCTGATAAATATAATTCGTATGTCCTTTCTTCATGCCTTTATTTAGTGGTTAAACTTCGTGAATATGACATTGTATATACAGCATGTTTATCATTTGTAGATTCGGTTTGATTCAATTAAATATTGTTAACATACTCTGTCCAAATAGTTTTTAAATCAAGATTCAGCTTCCTGAGACGTCAAGTATATTTTTCTTTAATTAGGCCCTTGAAGATTGGTTGTTTCTTTGCTTTTCATCCCTCCGAGATTCGTTAGGACGACATTTAAACATTTCCCCCATTGCTCCAAATTTAGACGTCCTCAGCACTTTTTTGGCATTAAGCAGTAGGGGATCTTTTTTGAGCCAGCATCTTCTGCGACACTGGACATGTTTTTATGGTCCCCTATGAAGGACCGTTTTCAACGTTACTCATTGGGATTTGTACCTGCGATTTAGAATTAGCCACTTACTTCTTAACTCCAAAGCAAAATTCTCCAGAAACACTAAATCTCATGACCCTCAAAAAAGTACATTGATCGTCTATAAGCTCTGAAGGCTGATGGAAGGTTTGAAAAAATATACTCTTATGTCTGGTCTTCGCGTATTTGAGAATCTTGTCTATTTTATTCAATTTATATAAATGTAATAGCGTGAGATATTTCACAAGTTCAACTAAATAACAGTTGTGAATTAATTAATCATGAATTTTGCTTTTAAACGGCATATGTACGATACTTAGCATTTTGTTCACAAATCGCTTTCTTTTGTACTTTTCTTATTTATAAACTAGGTAATTTTGCATTAAATTTTAGAATGTATTTTGATAGCTGCTGTCTGAAAATAAAATTGTTTACCTACCTACCGACCCAACTTGAGAATTTAGGGTCGGGTCGGGTTTCAAAAACGTTTTGAAAAGACTATGTTCTTTGCCCTTTACTAAAGCATTTTACGGACATTGATTATCAGCTGCTTTGGCGCGAAGAGCGTGATTTTCTAACGAAACCGGCTTTCTTGCTTTGAAACTTGATTGGAAAATGTCATCGACGGCTCACGACCATACATACACGTTTGATGAGTACGGTGAGTATGTTTTACTTGATTGGAAAATGTCATCGACGGCTCACGACCATACATACACCTTTGATGAGTACGGTGAGTATGTTTTGCTTAATTAAAACTTTGAATTCAGAAGTATAGCCTGAAAATATTTTAATATTCACACTAGAGCTTGTTTACCGTGTGTTAGATAAAGGTATCATACAATTTGATAAACAAATAAATTGGAGATTTGTTTTAGCTAATATTTCATTACTATAAGAAGTTTATTTAAATTGCGGTTGAAGGATGAAATCTGATTTGTTTATTTTAATGTAACTTGATTTCACCTGTTAAAAATTGATAGGTTGCAAAAACAAAGGAAGATTTTCAAGAGGAAAGGAACCAGAGGACTCTACTCTACAGAGGACCATGTTTTTCATGATCATTCTTATATATCTATTGTTGATTCATGTAAGTGTTTATATTCCAAGGAATGATAAATTTATATAAAAGCATTTCAAATAAAATGTGTACATTTATTTAATAAAATACAGTAACTTCATTTTTCTTTCAAATGAAAAATTTATACAATGTCAATACTTTAGAAGGCCCAGACACAGATGTTCCTGAGTATGAGGAGGAGGAGGAGGACACAGATGACTATACATGCAGTTCATCAGAGAGTGACGAAGAAGAACCTGAGAGAAATGGTAAGCATTGAATAAATATATGAATCTGAAACCTGGATCTCTTTGTCTTTTTCTCTCTGCATTGGTAAACTGTTATGTAAACAAGTTTAAATAACATGCCTTCATATTAAATATATTTATATACACCATTTAGGTGGAAATGTCTT
The DNA here is from genome assembly GCF_032062105.1 of Saccostrea cuccullata. Taxonomy (NCBI): domain Eukaryota; kingdom Metazoa; phylum Mollusca; class Bivalvia; order Ostreida; family Ostreidae; genus Saccostrea; species Saccostrea cuccullata. The sequence continues at coordinate 80,214 of NW_026937670.1, forward strand.
TCCCTTGCAAGGGCGGCACATCATAGACATTAATTTTTTAATCCAAGAGCTGGGTAAAGGGTGCCATTCTTGCAGAGAACCTTTACAGTTGTCCTCTTGCATAGGAGATACCCGATATAGACTAGGTATTATTAAAATACAAGAAAACACTAATAAGTCTATGATAACATTGTATAAATATATATTATAAGTTGTATCATATTGTTTTCAACACCACACATGCTTGTAAGTAATCAAAATAAGTAATATTTTAAACTGATAAAATATATATTGCTAATAATGAAGTTGTATAGTATTTGTATAAAACTAACATGTAGATATACTCTTGATACAGGTAGTTTACTTCACATGTGCACAGTGTCTAAATGTTACACTTGTCCCTGCTGGGAAAAGGCATGGCCAAAATGTATGGGATGTGAATTCCAAATTGGGTGCAGGTAAACATAATCTTTCAAAAAGAAAAACATTTTTTTTCATAATCATTGTTTATATCTACAAAAAGCAGAATC
>NW_026937671.1:0-8121 GCF_032062105.1 Saccostrea cuccullata
TAATGCATGGAAAATATATAAGACTTTACATGTCTGAGTAACTTATATTCATTTTTTGGATTCAAAAGTCAAAAGCAGTGGTGAGTTTTTGGGCGCCGAAGTTGAATTTATATGAAAAAATACACACAGAATCAAGTCGGAGACAAGATTTAGTACATTTTATTCGTAAACGGTAAGAGTCCCGTTACTCAAAATATATTTGATGAAAACTGCATTAATATACTTCAGATTAATACAGAACATGTTTTATTTTAAACAATGTAGAGCTATATAAAAGACCGAAAAATCAGCCGTATCATGTAATAAAAATCTTGAATGAATGCCTATGATAGCATAACTGTACATAAATCGTGCTCGTAAACAAACCATACAATGAATAATGGAATTGCTGATATACAGTATCATAGTCCTACTCTACCTCTTTGCAAATAAAAATTTTCTTTGAAATATTTTTTCAAATAAGCCTTTGACAGATTTTTTACGATCGTCTCATGTGGATAAAAACGCGACTTTTCAGTATGCTAAACATTCTATATTCTGACGTCATTTTCGGAGTTATTACGTCATAAAAATTATAAAGTGAGGTCACGATGTGTGTATATTTTTCTGATCTTTCCAATTATATCACACTCAATAATTTCCGTAAAACGGTAAATCTTTTATTAAACAGTTGCCAGTACTTTTGAAATGTCCCTCGTACATGTTTTATTACAAAATGTTTTGAACATATTTTAGAAATTTGACATGTAAATGGTCATCAATATCACAATTTGGCTGAGTCCTTTGAGGGGGTTGCGGTCGTATCCCCTCGCCAGTCCCAGCAGGCATGATGACAAATAAAGATGAGATTTAGATAACCCATTCTGAAGCAGTGGCACTGAAAGACATCAAGTAGACAGTTTCCTTTCATTAACAGTTCTGAGAGAAAGAGCTCTCATTTGCTTCTTGCATTCACACCTGAAACTCCTGCAGATCTATCATACAACCTGAAAAAGAAACGTGGAGATCTGATAAAAAAAATATGAAAAAATACAAAAGAAATATAACATTTTAAAATAAGAGGCCATTGGCCACATCGCTCGCCTGAGGATAATGGCTAGAAAAGCACTTATCAGTTCAGAATTGAAAATTTTACTGAAGGGGGGGGGGGGAGGAGTTGAGGGGAGCAGGGGATGCCTCCATATCAATACATAACATATAACTTTGCACGTTGCTGTTCTTGAATTTTTTTTAACGATTGTCTTCCTAAATGGATGTCTCAATATAAATATAATCATGGCTTTTCCATTCTTGAAAAAAAGATTTATACAGATTTCTTCTAAAAATTTCTACTGAAAACTTTTATCTCCCCATAATGGCCCAACCCTACCCTGGGAGTTATGGTTTAAACAAGCTTCAATCTACACTACTTGAGGATGTTTCCATATAAATAATCATGGTTTACTATTCCTGAGAAGTATTTTCTGCATATTTTTATGTTAATTTTTTGTCCCCCATTGTGGCCCCAACCTAGTCCCGGGGGTCTTGATTTGAACAATCTTGAATCTAGAACACCTGAAGGTGCTTAGATATAAATAAGACCAATCATAGCTTTGCAATTCTTGAGAAGAGGATTTTCAAAGATTTTTGCTATACTTATACCTTGGTAAACCTTTGATCTTCTATTGTTGCCCCCTCCTACCCCTGGGGTCATCAATTGAAAAAAAAATTTGATCTGCAGTAACTTAGGATGATTCCACATGAGTTTCATCATTCCTGGCTCAGTGGTTCTTGAGATTTTTAAATGATGTCATTTTTTTTTACTAATTTGTTTTACATGTATCTCCCCTTGAAGAAGGGAGTGGCCCTTTATTTGAAGAAACTTAAATCCCCTTTATCCAAGGGTACTATGTACCAAACTTGGATGAAAGATGAAAATGTAGTTTGTGAAAAGATAAAAATGTGAAAAGTTTGTGACGATGACAACAATGACAGAGATTAGACAAATTTTGATCAGAAAAGCTCACTTGAGCCCTCGACTCAGGTGAGCTAAAATGTTATGAAGTGGTTGAAAATTATTTATAAACTATTCAAAATACCTTAAAGTCACTTATCTTAATGGGTGTATATTTGGGTTCTTTTTGTGTAATCAACACTCTTTGGATTTTAAATCCTAATGAAATGCAAAATGTCAAACAAGTTACAACTCAAACTTTATTCATCCACAAATTGGAATCCTTATGAATCAATATATTTTTCTCAATTCATGAAAATGTGGACCCCACAAAAATAAGTGATTTGAAAGTATTCAATTCCAGATGAATTTGAATTTTTCAGTGCTCAAGTTTTTTTTTTAAATCTCCAGCAATATTTTGGGTTTCTTTCAAGATGTAACCTATCGAGCACAAGATTTTGAGCATAGTAAATTAATACATATATACCTTTTAGACACAGAGAGATTATTGCATAAGATGAACTTGTTCAATGTCCTTTTTGAGCTTCTTTGGCTTCTTTGGCAGCTAGTATAAGTGGCTGTAGATTGGCCAGTGGCTTTGCTAAACCAAGGAAGGGATGCTGGAATGAGCAAATGATTCTCAAGATTCACAGGAGATTTTTAATAATTAGAATTATACTTCTTTATCAAATATTTAAGCAAAAACAAAATTTTTACACAAAGATCAGATCATATATTGTTTGGAATATAATGAAAAAAGGTGTAAACAGAAGTTTTTAAATTAAATTTTAAAAACAAGCATATTTTAGCTGATCAACAACAATGTTAAATCTGCTGGAAAATGTATCCTTGTTTTGGAAAAAAAATCAAACACACAATTTTTTCTGCCTTTCTTACACAGAATATAAGATACCTTTAAGAGCTCTGAGGCTGATGCTCTTTTTTCTACGTCCACCTCGAGTCATTTATCCAGGAGATCTTGGAAGACGGGCGAGAGTTTGTGTTTCTCTTTGATTTTAGGTCTACTATTTGTTGCTATAAGATACGGAGCCTGCAAGAGAAAACATAACATCTGAATCATTGGTTCACATTGTTATAAAACTGAACTTCAGTATCTAAAATGATTATTTGTTGAAAACCATGAATATGTAAAAGTGCATGATCTGGACGTCCCTTCCTCTTATTACTCATGAGTTTTAATTTTAATATCTCAAATCCATTTCAAACTTTTCTCTCAGTCAGATTGATTTTGACATAACAGAATTTGACTGTACTTTTATTATACATTATTTAAGCATGCTAAAGTTCGAGTAAATATTTAATCGGTGAAGCGAAAAAAAATCTTTAGAGTCAAAGCTTAAGCTGATTATTTTGCAGACCAACATCCAGTTTGTGAGAGTTTTTCGTCATCAAAGTTTATTCATGTGAATTTTTAACAGAACAGAAATCTAACTATTCTTTTGAAAGAAAAGTCTACAACTATAATTGCTTGAGAACCCTAGCAAATTTCATGTTAATATGTTTTTAATTAACAAAATAAAACAAGTGGCAGTTATATGGATGGATTCCGAGAAAAGGGGTCAGATGTAGACATGATGTATTGGCCAAATGACCACAATATAATCTGGGACTTGGATCAGACTAAGAATTATGATTTCAATAGAAAATTACTGATTCTCTGTGATTGTTCAGAAAGTCCACATGGATTTGCTTTACTTGAATTACTGACAGAGACTGATTCGTACTTAATAAAGAATGTTTGTATACGAATCCATGACAGGTTCTATATATCAAGTTCTAGGTTCAGAAGTATTGCACATCTTCCTGGATTTAGGGAACATGGTCTTTGTGGTTACGAAGTTCAAGCGGTACTAGAATTTGACTTAGCCTACTGTTTTATCTGTGACTTTTGGCCCCCTTCAGCAATCCAGTGGAGAAACAGATGTCATTCATGGCCAACTCCTCCTATCATTGATGAAATAGTCAGAAAAGGATGTCACTTTGTAGCAGTAGGGTACAAATTAGGAAATCATGCCGACAAAGAATGGAGAATTTCCTTCTCTTTGGCAAAGCAATATCTAGGTTCCTCTATGAATCATTGCAATTCTTAACATATGGTCTGCTTAAATTGTTCTTGAAAGAATGCATCAACAGTGAATTACGTGATGGGGATAAAATACTGTGTTCTTATCACATGAAGACAGCTGTTTTTTGGGTGATTCAACTAAACATGATGCCTTACTGGTATCCACAAAATCTCCTGCAGTGTTTCTGGGTCTGTTTAAAACTTATCCTGAAATGGGTGTATGACGGCATTTTCCCAATTTTTTTTATTCCAGAAAACAACATGTTTTTGAGTAATATTCATGGTCAAGCACAAAAGGATTCTTAATTAGACTTCATGAATTATATGAGAAGGGTTATCATGCCTCCTTCACAGACTACCCTCAGGTTCCGTGTCATAAGTGTCCTTCTAAATCCTAGGCATTTTGATTATACAGATGAATTAAGAAATTCTAAGTTGGTGTTAAAAGTAGATCTATTTAGCAAAATACATCGCAATTTTCACACTATACTTGACCTACACCACTGTATGAAGTTTCTAAATGCTTTAAGAAGGTTGATAAATTTACCCCTGACAATCTCAGAAATTATGTTTAAGGAAGAGTGCATCTTATGTACTCCAGGGCACAGATTTTATGTTACTTAACGCTGTAACAGATTCTATACCGCTCGAAGAGGATAATTTATGTAGGAATAAAGTGTGTAAAATAAGCCGCGAACGAGAATAGAACCCGGGCCTCACGTATTATATTGTAGATGTAGAGATCTAAATTTTAAGCACGACTACTGTGTTCATTGATATCGATAAACGTCGTTATGGGAGGCAACTAAATCTAAGATAAAATGATGTAGAAATCTAGAAATTACTTATTTTTCACACTAAAACAAGTAGATTAATTTACTCAGGGGATTTCCTCTTCTAATTGAAGAATTCTTCCTCTTTCCTGAACATAATGTGAAAATGGCTTCTTATAGTTGGAGGGAAGTATAAAAATGAGATTTGTATATTTTATTATGAATATGATTATAACCACGCATTTCTTAAGATTCTAAACTATAATGATGTAAATCTTGAGGACTGTTGGAAAGTAAAAATGATTATGACCTGTATACTTAGGCCTTGATACACATTAACGCAATAGTTATATGTATCATATACCGCCAGTATATACCTAAAATGTTAATTTTTAAAACTATTCCCTTTCTCTAATTATTACTGGATTCAAATTTCAAGTGTGAATCCGAATGCCCGGCGTGATATATATTCATTTAAACTTATCATATTTAAGAGGCACTACAAACAAAAAAAAACCCCCCGTCAACTCAATTATTTTCATGCAAAATTAACAGGGTATTGAATCTATTTTTTTTAAACAGTGAATTGGGTATCCAGCATTTATCCGAGTCTGTGTTTGTGGGACTGTGTCACAAATTGGGGACCTCTCAACAAGTGACCATGAGGAGAGAACTGCTAGACATGGACGAGATGTTGAAAAATCAAGTAATTTTTACGAGTGAAAAAGAGGTAACGATAATAAGTGGCAGTTTTAGGGAAGGATTCAGGCTAATGGAGTCAGATATAGACGAGATTATCTGGCGAAAAGACCACAATATAATCTGGGACTTGGACCAGGCTCAGAATTATGGCTTAAGCAGAAAAACACTGATTCTCAGAAAGTTGTTGAAAGTCCACCTGGATTTGCTTTACTGGAATTATTGACAGAAACTGGCAGTGAATCTACAGAGAATGCATGCATAAGAATCAATGACAGACTCTATATATCAAGTTCTGAATTCAGAAGAATAAAAAATTCTGCTTATATTCCTGATTCTATGGAACATGGTCCTTGTGTCAACGGTATTGTTGGGGAATTTGAATTTGACTTCGCCTACTGTTTTGTCTGTGACTTTTGGCCTCCTCCCGCTTTCCAATGGAGAAACAGGTGTCACTCATGGCCAACGCCTCCTATCATTGATGAAATAGTCCGAAAAGGGTGCCATTTTGTAGCAGTAGGACACAAATTAGGAAATCATGCTGACAAAGAATGATTGCATTTCCTTCTCTTTGGCAGAGCAATATCTAGTTTCCTCTATGAATCATTGCCAATTCTTAACATATGGTCTGCTCAAATTGTTCTTGAAAGAATGCATCAACAGTGGATTAAGTGATGGGGATAAAATACTGTGTTCTTATCACATGAAGACAGCTGTTTTTTGGGTGATTCAACTAAACATGATGCCTTATTGGTGTCCCCAAAATCTCCTGCAGTGTTTCTGGGTCTGTTTTAAACTTATCCTGAAATGGGTGTATGAAGGCATTTTTCCAATTTTTTTTATTCCAGAAAACAACATGTTTCTGAGCAAAATTCATGGTCATGTACAAAAAGATTTGTTCATTAGACTCCATGGATTATATGAGAAGGGTTTATCATGCCTGCTTCACAGTCCATCCATCAGGTCCCGTGTCATAAGTGTCCTTCAAAATCCTAGGCATTTTGATTATACATATGAATTAAGAAATTCTAAGTTGGTGTTGGAAGTAGATTTATTCGGCGAAATACAGCGCAATTTTCAACCTATACTTGACCTACACCACTGTATGAAGTTTTTGAATGCTTTAAGAAGGCTGATAATTTTACCCCTGACACAATATCAGAAATTATTTTTAAGGAAGTGTACATCTTATATACTCCAGGGTACAGCTTTTATGTTACTTAACACTGTAACAGATTCTATACCGCTCGAAGAGGATAATTTATGTAGGAATAAAGTGATATATTTAACTGACAAACTTGACAAACCATCGCTTTTCATGCTGAAATTAGCTGCCAAGTTTGGGTGTATTTCTGACATGTTGTACATTGCTATGTTTTATTACAAGACATTCAGATACTTTGAAGCTTTAAATATCATAGAATCTACAAAAGCCAAGTTAGCACAGCCATATGTAATGTTAAGGGGAGATATAAATCCAGAGAGATATATCGAGGCTGTAATGAATCTTTCCTGGTCTGCAAAGATGATAAAGGCTGTAGCATGGGATATTATTCCGAACAATAAAATTTGTTACATTAATGAACTAGTGCTAGAACAACAGTCAGGGTTACAGTGCAATTACCCAGTATTATATGTCCCCCTCTATGTTCTCTTACACATGTTAGAGATCTTGTGTTACAGACATGTAGACCTAGTGAGAACACAAAGAGCTCTAGAAGTCCTACAAGATCTTGTACACTATGATCAAGGGACATACATAGCCGAAGAACAAAAAGACATATCATGGGAGATCCTAGGAATTTGTCAGCAGGTTACAGGGAATTACCAAGCTGCTCTATATTCCTACCAACAATCCCTGAAACAAAAAATATTCAACAAAATACAAGCCGCAACATTAATGAGGATACAACAAGTCATGGACCAAATCCATAGAGTCTAACATTTTATTATTACATGTAGTTCATTGAGTACAAAGGCATGTAAATAAATTTTAGAATACGATTTTTTTTTAATAATTCAACGATTCAAAACTTCTTTACAATGGTAAGAAGCAGCTGTCACAAATTTCCTTGCGAATTGACAGTCGGCTTTTAACTTAAATTTTTATCTTCAAAAATTTAAACAAGAGGCCCACGGGCCTTATAGGTCACCTGAGTAACATGTAACAACTTTCCAACAACTGAATTTAATTTGACTATTTCAAACCAAAAGCCTTAAAATTCACAATTTTAAAAGAGGCATCATTGTTTATCATAACCATACACTTAGCATGTTTATTTTGGTAACTTGATACCCAAAGGCAGATCAGAGTAACAAAGAAAATGCATTTCCACCCAGCAGGCACACAACGTTGTTTCAACGTTGAATATTAGTTTAAGTTGGGTTTAGACGTTGATAAATCTAGATACAATGTTGATTCAACGTTGACTTTTCAACGTTGAAAATTTAACGGTGAATCAACATTGAATTCAAATTGAGTTGAATTGCCAACATTGATTCAACGTCGGATCTTCGCTGAGCGAATTCTATTTTTCGCTGATAGATAATTTGGACTATGATGGTGTCGGACCATAACGAGGTCGGACTTGACAAAGTCGCACTACCATATATCATTACTAACTATTATA
>NW_026937672.1:0-8276 GCF_032062105.1 Saccostrea cuccullata
TTATAATGCTTATAAATTACATGTTCCAATACTGAATAAAGATTTTGTATAGATGTTTTACAATGTATATAGGGGAATTTATTTGCACTGCATGGAAATTCAAGTGAGAATGAAATTATATTTTACTGAAATATAAGGTTAACTGTTAAATTGTGCTGTCTGATTGCAAAACTATTTTGACCTGATAATAAACTTCTTTCATACATGTACCTTTTAGTCCTAAAAATGTGTCGTAAATCCATAAATAAACAATTCCTACATAGATGTACAGGTGTGTATTTTACAGTTGAAGCAGTGTCCACAAGAGACAAGCGGACATACATCCCTTTAGGCATAATAAAGACTACTTGATCTAAAAACACTATAAGAAAGAATCTACCAGAGTATCGACAAAGGTTTACAGATGAATATTGAGAATTAGTCAATATAAAACTTAAAGGAACAACTGCTATAAATTAATATACACTGTACTTGTGTAAAATCAAACAATAATATAACTTCATGTACATAATGATGTCAAAGTATTTCAAGCAAACAGCACAAGATTACAGCTTAAATACAAGACCATTTCAAATCTGAGAAAGCTAATCATGTTTTATAATAGAGAAATTCAGACAACATGTATATAATGAAAACAATTTTCCAGAACCAAGAATACATTTACAAGTTGTTTGCCCATGGAAAGGGTCACAGCAATGCTGAAAGGTTTACCTTCCTATTAACATGATAAATATACTTAATATACACATGCCTAACACAAAACTTATAGACAATGAGTGGAAAAAAAGGGACAAACTAATCAGGAAAAAAGCTGCAAAAGAAAGATTTATATACAAAAATATTACCGTACAGTCCGTACTAAATGTACATAAAAACGGAAAATGTTTCAGACACTTAAGCATGCTAATTACTAGGAAGTCACCTCTCATAAAGTAATGTTGCAGAGAATAGTAAAAAGATATATGGAAGTAAAAATGCACCAAAAATAATGCTGGAAGTACCGCTAAACTGAAATTGGTGTGTGTTAAAGACGGACATTTTCTTTTTTACACAACACGTTTTTTTCAGAGAAATCATCAAATTGCTCTATAGCTCAATGGAATAATCCATGTCTCTTTCTGGTTCAATTAGTTTCATATGTTGCACATTTGACCCTTGAGCAATTAGTTGTATCTCAATAGGAAGTTTTTCAAGAAGGTAGTCTTCCAGATGTTCATTTGCGACATCGTTGGTGTCAGGAAGAAGTGTTCTCAAGAGGGCCAAGTCAACTGTATAATCTTTGTACTCGTCTTTCAGATTCTCTTTGACTGCAATCTCCACTGTCACATCACCGATTGTCAGTGCCTCTATAAAACCCTTCACAGTTGTTGTCAGGGGCTGAATGATCTACAAATTTTAAAATACAGTGTGATAATAAAAGGATGAATTCTAATTTGTAGGTTTGCAACAAATTAGCATAGAAACAAAGAAGTTCATAATAAAGACTGATTTTCACACATTTACTACCTGTAGTAATTTTTTTGATACACATACTACCTACCATTGATAACAAATTAAAAAAATTCCTGCGTACTTTCATGAATGATTAAACCATTTACTTATAACCTTCACTGATTACTCGCATTACAATTGTGATGATGCCAAATATTCAATTTACATTGTAATTGAACTTTGTTCATTACATTGTTACATACTTGGGTAATGAACATGGATTAAAATGAAGTTGAATGTTGTGTACCTGTACTTGGGAGTTTCTTGTAGTGTTCAGAGTCTTTTGCGACTGCCATTCATTTACCATACAGTGTGATATGGACAAATACTGGCCTATTTTCAGATCTTCTTCAGCCATATCACGCCACAGGGTTACGTCGATCTTTTTACCATCTTCTTGTAAGCTTATTGTCCTGATGACGGTGTCTGAACCACTCACTTTCACAGTTCTAGTAGATTCAATCTGTCAAAATAAATTGAAATTGTTGACTTACTTAATTATGTAACATTTCAGAATGTGTTCATATTATTGTAAGGCTTAAAAAAAAGTTTGTTTCCTGTAACAATCAAGGGTCGGTAAGTCGGAATTTTTTTTTTTTTATTATGAATGGTCAAACATCCCCGGACAGAAAATACTACGTGTTATATTTACAGTGGACACCCAATATGGCATCCGAAATGGCTGCCAAGCCGCAGAAAACGAACTTCAGAAAGTTGTAGGGGGAAACTTTTGTTACAATAATGATTACTCTTTATATTTAAGGTACATGTACACTAAGTTGACATATTTTATGTCTACAAGCTATTTTTTAAAATTTAATAAATGGAATCAGCTGATTGATCAAATGAAGTTTTGCCGTTTGCCATAAAAAAATCCACCCAGGGATAATTTGAATGGGTCGGTCGGGTTACAGGAAACAAAGAAATTTTTTTTTTAGGCCTAAGGATTAACATGCTTTAAAGTAGATTTTTTTTGTGATGTTTACTTTACATAACATTAAATATAAAATACATGTTTTTTGCATGTTCTACCAACATGAAATTTTTGCATGGTTATATGCTACTCTAATAATACACTGAGAAAGTTTTATTCTAAAAATAATTGAATCAGAATTTCGTTGCCTGCGCAGTCAAATTTTTAATATTATTTCAAAATTATTGAGGCCTATGAACATTTGTAAATCTAGATGTCTCTTATTTCAAGATATCAAGGTTGAGATATCATTATATATGAGTTTAGTGATTTTGAAAGACGGAACTTCTGCTTATACGGTACAATGCTTAGTCTTATGTGTACACATTATGTATAGTTACATAAATAAGAATATTGAAAAATGTGCTAAATAAAATGTGAACTGACTTTTACAGAAATTAATTTCTGTGTCAGACAGTGTCAAATATCATACATGCTAAATATAATACATTTACATATCCATGATACTGAATTTGAGTCAAATATGATTTGCTATTGAATTGAAGATGTTGAAATGAAATAAAAGAATTCTATGCTGAAGTATGAGGGGAATGGTATGGTGAAGTACAAGGGTTAATCAAAAAGTTAATGGAATTTCTTTCTCAAATTTTATTATGATTTGATTGAAGAAAGCAATAGGCATATTCATAATACCATCAATTCTCGAATTATCGCCATTCAATTCATCTCCATTTTCGCAATACCGCCATGATTTCCCAAGAACATTTTTCCTGCCATATAAAATTCGCATAACGCCATCCATCATCCTTTTTTCAAAACAAACGTCCATTTTTAAGTGTCAATTTTCAAATTTATGAAGATGATCAATGGATTGGCTTGTGTGATTATTTTATGCATAAACGCCTTCGGCGTTTATGCAAATTATCACACAAGCCAATCCATTGATCACTTCATGAATCCGAAAAATAAGACAGTTATTCCTTAATTATTTTGATGAACTCTGCTTTAAACCAAGGACCAACCTAGGGGGCGACTGAGGCGAAATAGTCGCTTTGGAGCTCCAAACTTCGCTGTAATTTATCATGAAAGCGAAGTTTAAGTCGCCTTAACATTTGCAACCCCTTTATTGAAAATAATAAAAGAATCTTTCAAGAAACATGATAGAATCGTCAGTAGCTTATAAGTCTTGTTTAATCACTGCTGGAATAAACGAAACAGCAGGACACTTGCACCTGTTTCACTACCAATGACCAATGCGTCGATGACTCTGTCGGAACTCCTCTAGATTTTACACTTCCGGTTATGAAAAACTCCATTGTTACAAGTTATGCACAACCAGACGCAAAACAGCTGGTCAGCTATCGATGTCATGCCAAAGATGTTGAAGACGATTTTAAATCTTTTTTTTGCCAAATAATTAATTCATGCTGTGAATATACAGACATACTTTTACTGTTAAACTGTGGAGTTATTGACCGTCTAACAAATTACACGTCTGATACACGGAGTTCAATCAGCATGCAGTACGTAGTACATGCACATCAAAACTTTTTTCAGAAATAAAAAAAAATATTAAAAACAAATTTTGAAGATAAAATAACAAAAAATTATCATCATGCTATGAGGCTGAAAATTTGAAATGAAAAGATAAATTTAAAAAGTTAATTGTGCATATTATGCAAAATGAACAAAAAAAAAAAAATTAAATTGTCATTGTTTTAAAATTTTTTTTATTTTTTATTTATTTTTTTTTTGCTTAATATACCTTGTAATTAAAAAAAATCAGATTCTTTTGTAAAATTTTTACTAGAATATCAATACAAAAAAAATTAATGAAATGTATAAATTTTTAAGTTATAAACAATGAAATGGTTTCATTTTTAAAAAGTTTATAATGATCAGTGAGTGTCGCACGCGCCATGAAGTCTCCCTAAATTTTAAAACTTCTCCCTAAATTTCTCTGAGGGAGAAGTGAAGTCTCCCTAAATTTTAAGTCTAGGTTGGTCCCTGTTAAACAATGCAAAGTTTGCTTAATAATGATTATACGGTATAAATTTTGAACGTTTCAATGATGCCATAAACAATAAATTTATTCAAGAAACTATTTTATAGCATGTTTTTTTTTCAATACCGTGGTATCAGACGTGCCGATTTACATGTACATAAACACACATGTACATGTCTTTATTTCATAACTGCACATTTTGTTTTAAAGAAATTGTACATAAAAAATACTTGAAGTATTTTAAAATTTAGAAATATGTTTTGTATGTATACATGTACATGTAATTATAAGAATAGAAACGCTTTATGGTATTTCTAAGAACGGTAACTCTACTTCTTGTTTCCTAAGATATGGGAAATCCAAATCATCGCCAAATTCGTTATACCGCCACGATTTCTAAATTACAAAAGGTGGCCGTTTATCGAGAATTAACTGTATAGGTCTTTGTCAAACAATATTTGAAAATTTTAACAACACAAAGATTCATATGAGGTCAAGCAATTGTAATACATATAGATTGACAAACACCGTAATTCTCATGTTATATGCCACTTACTGACTTAGTGGGATTTTTTTTCCTATTCCACGTTTCAAGAATAAAAATGATAATGGATGAGTACTGTAAATCACTTTTTATTCGCGAGAAAAGTATTTTCGTATAATTACGCGAGACGGTATGCTTGCAAAAAAAATTTTCTTGTGTATATTAGCTTCACAAAGGAAATAAAATATGAAAAGAATCCATGATTTTTTTTAATCAACCCTCATGATTATATTAAAATTTGTACTATACCTTTGACAGCTGTCCCTGTACTGTTGAAATAGTTCTTGGTGGTAATGTTAAGACTTCCTCTATCTTTTTCAGTGGGGAAGGTGGGAGGATGAGGTATACAGCTCTTTGTACCACGGAATCTGGAATGGACATGCTTGCCTTTGCCATTATCTTTGTTTTGTGAGACATGGCCACCTTCCCATTTTTAATGATGAAGTCTCTTATAAGAAGTGTTTTACCTTCTTGAATCATTCTGTCCTTTCCTGTACAACTTGCTAGAATTGCACCAGATTTGTCAGCCAAGCTAAAGTTTATAAGCTCGGCATCTTCTCCATTACTGTTCTTAAATTTTGCAACATGTCCAATCTTTATGACCTTGGCAATCAAGCTTCCTGAGTAAGGAGTTGGCCTACTACTTGACATCTCTTCTATTTCAGCAATGGTCTTTTGTGCCATTCTGAAAGTAAATTGATATTATACATTTATAATATATCACATGAGCAATGCTTTGTATTGTAGTAATTCTAATAATCTGCATGCCTACATTACAAAATACACCTAAGTCATATTGCATTCTAACTATAAGAATTCTAAAGTCTGAAACATACTCATTGAATTTAATGATTCTACAATCAAACTCAGTATTTAGAGGTTAAAGCAATGGTTCCTACAAGTAAGCTACTATGGGTTTGTGATCTGAGTAATAACACTCTAATGTAGCACAGGAAATCTGATCTGAACTCATATTTGTGTAGACATGGTCTAAACATGTTCCGTAATCTGTAGTTGGATATGTGAGCAGCTGTTTTAGATTGTTTCTTTGAACAAATTGGCTTAATTGAACTTGAGTGAGAAAGTCCACATTAGTATCCCCCATTATAATGATAGGTTTACTACAGTCTAAATGTTTGAGCATTTCACATAACAATCTGCACAAATTTCCTTGCGTGGTTTTTTGAGGACAACAATAAAGGAAAACAACTTGGTGCAAAATATCACAATGATAGAAACTTGCAAGAACACTTTCCACATCCTGACACAAGACCAGTCTTTGAACCTTTGAGAATGCTACCTTTGTGTATAGAACAATACCTCTACAAGGCCTCTGAGTACTGTTAATATGTATACTGTCAAATCTATGTAATCTGAAACCTTCTATCTCATAATCAGAATTGTTATCTGAACTGTTCAATCTACTTTCAGCTATGGCAATAATGTCACTTGCTAGTAAGTTGCTCTCTCGTTTGAGATCTTCAATGTGCAAATGAAGTGACCTAGAGTTGTGAAAGACTACTTTTAGATTTTCAGGAATATTTCCTAAGATTGGCACACAAGATTTCAAAATTGCATCTGAACGCAGTCTTTTCATTTCCTGAATAACATCCCTGGACACACATATTTTTTTCTCATTCAATTCTAAGATGTGTATGTTTTCTATTTTCTTCACGCGACTTAACCCAACATAATGCATATGCTCTCTTTTGTACTTTCCAAAGTGCAAGACAGCTTTTTCCATTGTTGAGCCTTGTGATTTGTGAATAGTTTTAGCACAAGCTAAACGAAGTGGAAACTGCCGTCGAATTGCATATGCTCCTTTATGCTGACCAACAGTGAATTTACGAGTTATTTCTAGAATTGGAGTCCATTTCAAACAGCAATGTTGGGTATACAAATGCGTATATTTCCGACGGGCATTACTTCCTATGCTGTCATCTTCAAATTCAACCCATATAATGCTGCAGCGATTTGAATTTTTAACTCTAAAATCCAACTTCTTGACAATGCATACAGTTCCATTGGTGAGGCCATCATCAACGTCAATATTTACACAGATCTCAGCAGCAAGGTCTTCAACGATATACAGGATTTTGAATAACCCCATTGTTCTTGTCGGATCATCAGGTATTTTTCGTATTATCTTATCCTTAATTGCTTCATTTATGTCACCTGAAATACAATCTAAGGCAGGAATTGCACTTTTTTTGGTTTCATCTGCATTTTCAAATGCTTCCATGTTATGCATATCAACTTGTGAATTTATGGTAAACAAATGTGGGGCTGATGAAACATTTAACCCAGTATTTGTTTCAAATATTCTCATTTTCAATTTTGCAAGGTCTTCATTTGTGTGCAATCCTTCTCTCAATCTGTTTAGAAGTTTTGCAAACTCCTTATCATCTTTCTGTCGCATGATTTCTGTCAATTCAAACATCTGGAAGAATTCTTGCCAGAGATTAATGGCCAAAGGTCCATATCCATCCTTTATTTGTAGAAATATCCAACCGTCAAAGACTGGTTTTAATTGAAACAAATCCCCAATAGCAATAATGCTCACACCACCAAATGGTCTGTCTGTTGCAAAAATCTCTTGAAGTCTTAAATTGATGTAATTAAACATTTTGTTGCCAACCATAGATATCTCATCAATAAAAATGACTTTTAAAGATCGAAATTTCACTCTGAAGGAGTCCAATTGCTGTACATCTAAGGGTTTGTAATTCAAGCTCTGATTGGCTGGGATACAAAACAAAGAATGTATTGTGTGGCCACCTATATTGTGTGCAGCTTTCCCTGTTGGTGCACACAGAACTGCTTTCACTTCATCTGGGCTTTCAGATAAACACTTAACATAATACCGTGTTATTGCTTGGAAAAGGGCAGTAGTCAAGACACTTTTTCCAACACCAGCACCACCAGTTAAGAAGCAATAGAAAGGCAATTCTTCACTTTTGATTTTGTGCAGAACATGGTAAAAGAAGATTTTCTGCTTATCATTCAGAGATCTTACTAATTTCAAATACTCATCATGACTCATTGATTTAACTTTTGTTTCACATTGATCTATTTGCTTTCTTGAAATGCCTAAGTCAAGCCCTAAATCATAATCATGGCCAATTTCTTTAGGGTTGAAGCAGCCATGAAATATGGTGTTACATGTACTATCAAACTGCTCATCCTTGTCAATTTCTTCAGCATGTTGAACTTCAGGAGCAACTACTGTATCCTTATTTTGTAATTCTTCAAGGTTGTTTTCAACAATATCTGTTACACCATGGTCCATTTCATAGTTTCTT
>NW_026937673.1:0-8078 GCF_032062105.1 Saccostrea cuccullata
TTAATATAAACTCCATTAGACGATCTTATTAAAATGGTTTTCTTATTTTTGTCTTTTCTATTCGTTTAATATCACACAAGTGTGCATGGGAAAAACAGTGGTTATACGTTTCATACTTACTATATACATGCATCGATATTGTTTCTTGAAAAACTATAACTTATAACTTTGATTTAAGATCT
Source organism: Saccostrea cuccullata (assembly GCF_032062105.1). Taxonomy (NCBI): domain Eukaryota; kingdom Metazoa; phylum Mollusca; class Bivalvia; order Ostreida; family Ostreidae; genus Saccostrea; species Saccostrea cuccullata. Next base: position 183 of record NW_026937673.1, read on the forward strand.
GTTTTTCCGTCTTGCAAAATAAATGATAATAGGTATCTCTCATTTGCACATTTAGTCTTTTTTTTTCTACTTTGAGAACCAACCAAAACCAGTTACAGAAGACGTTTGAGAAGACCCTGGCTTAAATCTTTAGTTTGATACAGAATTGTAACGTAATTACTACGTGATCTATTAACGCGTAAACCTTTAAGCTATTGGGAGCACTGCTCTAAATATACTTGTGTATACATTTGCAACAGTACACCTGTCTAAGAATTATACAAGTTTAGCTTTTAAAAAAAGCTTAGAGAGTCAGCCAGTGGATTTTTCTTCTCTGTGATAATGTTTTAAAGAATCATAGGGAACTGAAAAAATGCTTTCAACAAATTTTTAATCAGTAGCAAAGTTGGGCACTAAAATTAAAACATCGTCTTAATATTTTTTCTGCATAGGAACAGAAGCGTTTGTGCATGCAGATTCTTGCATTTTTTGTCTCAAAATCAAAAGAACGGAAAGTATGTATAAACATTTAAGTTCCAATTCACGTAACATTAATCAAAGAAGTTATAAACCTACAATCTCATTATCAGATCTATAAGATTTTAGGGGGAGGGGGATATATGGACATTATGCCATTTTTAACAAAACGGAGCCCAATAAGCTTCACTATCATCCTTGTTAGAGTTTATCATGCCGCCGGTTGAATCACTCTTGGCTATGTGTTTAGAAAAGGGAAACACCCTTGTTCCTGCGATACTTAAACAGCCATACTGAACCTTCGTTTGAGAATACAAATAAAGGATTATTGAAATACCTAGTACATTTTCTTGTACATTTTAGACTAAAAAAATAAACATTTATTCTTCATTCAAACAGGTAACATGTAAGTTTTGACGGTATAGCCTAGAAGCTTTTTTTTTTAGTTTATTAACTATCGTCATTTGACTTACTAGTAACTAGCTGAATTTTGGCTTAGAATTGTTTCATAAAAAGTAGAATTGAAATAAAGCAAACATTACTAAGACCTACAAATTCATTTATCAGACCTCTTATAATATAATAAACCTATTAATTCATAAATATGATTGCCACAACCTAGATTATCTTGAGATATTGACTGGAAATGACAGTTTTACACAGAGTCACACAGAAGTATGAATTTATGACATAGACGTTTGAGTCTCAACATACACAGTTCTGGGTGTTCCTTACGCCATATATGGTCATAGGGAGTCGTGGTATAAAATTTCATTGCAAAAGCTCAATGGCTTACAGAGATATCGCGCGAAAACGAGTGTTTAAACAGAAAGAATTTCTAAATTTTATACCTTGACCTTTGACCTCAAAATCAAGGGGTCTTCCAAAGGCCATATAAGGTGTAAACAGTTGTGTAAAATTTCACTGCAATAGCTCAAAGACTTAACGCAATATTGCTGGGAAGTGAAAGTGTTACAGACAGACAGAACTATAGATGGACGGACAGACAGACTGAAATTGATATTCTCTCATTTCAGCGGGGGGCAACAAACGAGCAAGCTTAGCCAGTTGTGTTTTCTTTCCGAAGTATCTGTTGTATGACTTAACAAGTCTGTCGACTATTTAGCATCGGGATCGAAATGATTTGTAGTGAAAACGAAAGTAAAAGCAGTAAAAACTGAAAAGCTAAAAATATGTAATAAACCAATGTTTGTGCTGTAGATTTAAATACATAAGTAAAAATACTTTCAGTATATTTTATAAAAGAGCTTCAATTTACGCGTCAAACACTAAATTCATCCAACAGTCTAAGCAACTGTATGCTTCGCTGCGTAGAACACATGATCATCTGCGAACCAGTTAAATTACTGCGAACCAGTGAACTGTTTGAAACCTTCTTTACAAAAATAAGCATCGGGAAATTCCTTTTTGAGTTAAATTTACAGATTATTTTGGTGTTTAATAGGGATTTGTTGGTTTACAATCTATATTGATTTTACTGAAATAAAATTAGCAGCCGTGATTTACTGCAGAACCACTCCCAGAATTCCAGGTCACGCAAGCGCATTGGAAGTTCTTCGTACCATAACTAGTCAGCCCGCGGGCTGACTAAAAAGGCGGGCAACTATTGATAATTTCGCGCCAAACGCCACAAGTAAATATTCGCGCCTTTTCTTTGGACTGATCTATTAAATAGGTGTGATAGCTTCAATGAAATTAAATAAATAAAAAGTTCTTATCGCCTTTATTTCATTTCGACGTTTAGAAGGTATATTTAACACATTGTACACATTACATATCGTATCTAGCCCAGTTAAACTAAAGCAGTGAAACGGAAATTAAGTTTTAAGATTGACACCTAATTACAACGCACTATTACGTGAAAGTCCAAGTAGTTTTTTACATTTCATGTATCCTTATGTCAAAATGGTTTAATCAAACGCTCAGCTGCCTCCATAAACCCCTACTCGCGAAATGGCGGAGTTGACAGAGGCAGACGCCATCTTGGACCCGCTTCAGATTTTCAAATATTAATATCTAGAGTTCAGATTAACCAATATTCAAACAACTTATATAGTAAGCATCAATAGAAGGGTCTCTATCAATATTCCAAAAATAAATTAAAAATATTGAAAAACAAAAAAGTTAGAAAATACGATTTTTTTCAATTCGCTTCTCCTAACGACAGGAAGTACCGACGACTAACAAAAAGTCGCGTCCTCGATAGTACATATCACGATCTATAATCCCTGAAAGTTTCATATTGATATCTTTTACTGTTTTTGAGTTTAATCGTGGACAAAATGTCATTTTAATTTCAGAAAATTGTCCGTAACCTGACACCGGAAGAGAGTTTCCAAATTTTCTCTCGGATATACTAAATTCATGTAACAACACATCTGTCCTGAAAATTTCATGTAATTTCATCCAGTAGTCTTCGAGAAATCGCGTGCACAAAATTAGAAAGTCAAAAAAATAAGAATAATAATAACTAGAAACGATTTCGTTGCAAGCAACGAGAGGTCTTCCGTCCGATTCTGGAAAAAAAAAAAACTCGTAAAGTCGAGCTGAGAAGTGATTAAAAATTTTGGTCACAAATTGAATCCAGGTCGCCAGCGTGAAAATCCAATCCGCTTTTTCCCCTTTTATCCCCAAAGCGCTAAGCATTACCCTATTGGAAGTACTGCTCTAAATGTACTTGTGTATACTTTTGCTACAGTACACCTGTCTAAGAATTATAAGAGACAGGCCATTATTCATAATTTCGCGCCAAACGCCACGTTAAATCTTCGCGCCTTTTCATTGGACTGATCTATTAAATAGGTGTGATAGCTTCAATGAATTTAAGAAAAAAGAATGTTCTCATAGCCTACATTTCGAGGTTTAGAAAATATTTTTAACACATTGTACACATTCTATAGAAAAGTAACACAAAAGCAGTGAAATGACTATAATTTTAATTTTTTTTTATTTCCCGTCTCAGAAATGTACTATGCTAATTAGTTATACTTTCCTAAAAAGGTTGAAATGTTTCGCCGAAAAACATGCCTCGCTCTTCGACAGTCAAGAAATCAGATACCATTTATGTTCAATAACTTGATTCAGATCTTTGAGAAAAGAATGTTAATATAAAATCCATTAGACGATTTTATTAAAATGATTTTCTTATTTCTGTCTTTTCTATTCGTTTAATATCACACAAGTGTGCATGGGAAAAACGGTGGTTATACGTTTTATACTTACTCTATACATGCATCGATATTGTTTCTTGAAAAACTATAAATTATAACTATGATTTAAGATCTGTTTTTCCGTCTTGCAAAACAAATGATAATATAGGTATCTCTCATTTGCACATTTAGTCTTTTCTTTTTCTACTTTGAGAACCAACCAAAACCAGTTACAGAAGACGTTTGAGAAGACCCTGGAAGAAATCTTTAGTTTGACACAGAATTGTAACGTAATTACTACGTTATCTATTAACGCGCAAACCATTAAGCTATTGGGAGCACTGCTCTAAATATACTTGTGTATACATTTGCAACAGTACACCTGTCTAAGAATTATAAAAGGCGGGCCACTATTGATAATTACGCGCCAAACGCCACGAGTAAATATTCGCGCCTTTTCTTTGGACTGATCTATTAAATAGGTGCGATAGCTTCAATGAAATTAAATAAATAAAACGTTCTTATGGCCTTTATTTTATTTCGACGTTAAGAAAGTATATTTAACACATTGTACACATTACATATCGTATCTAGCCCAGTTAAACTAAAGCAGTGAAACGGAAATTAAGTTTTAAGATTGACACGTTATTACAACGTACTACTACGTGAAAGTCCAAGTAGTTTTTATATTTCATGTATCCTTATGTCTGAATGGTTTAATCAAACGCTCAGCTGCCTCCATAAACCCCTACTCGCGAAATGGCGGAGTTGACAGAGGCAGACGCCATCTTGGGCCCGCTTCAGATTTTCAAATATTAATATCTAGAGTTCAGATTAATCAATATTCAAACAACTTATATAGTAAGCATCAATAGAAGGATTTCTATTAGTATTCCAAAAATAAATAAAAAATATTGAAAAACAAAAAAGTTAGAAAATACATTGTTTTTAATTCGTTTCTCCTTACGACAGGAAGTAACGACGACGAACGAAAGGTCGCGTCCTGGATAGTATATATCACGATCTATAATCCCTGAAAGTTTCACATTTATATCTTCTACCGTTTTTGAGATTAACCGTAGACAAAATGTCATTTTAAATTCAGAAAATGTCCCGTAACTTGGCACCATATGCGAATTTTCAAAAAATCTCTCGGAAAAAATAACTTCAGATAATAACACATAAATTCTGTAAATTTCATGAAAATCCACCCAGTAGTCTTCGAGAAATCGCGTGCACAAAATTCGGTGTACGGAAAAATAATAATAATAATAATAATAACTAGTAAACTAATTGTTCAGAGAACAATAAGACGTCTTTCCACCTTTTTAAGTGTTTCAATATCATTTGGGCTAAAAAAAAATAGGAAAAAAGCAAGAAAATAAATAAAACAGCAAAATTCTCATTTCTCTACTAGGATTTTAGATCGGGCTCGCAGTTGGTATAATTTTACCGTAAACAGACTTCCTAGATTGTTTGTAGTCGACCGACTCGGGGATAAGCACGAATTCATTGATCACGCAAAGAGAGCGCATAAAAAACACTGTAACACGCTCCTATGTGTACATATGAACTTGAATGAGATTATTATCAAGTTAAGATGTAAGAGGTAGGGTTTGATTAAAATTATGATATACCTATTAATATGAATAACATGCATTTGATCTGCGCATCAAGACGGAAGCGTAAGTGAAAACGTTGTGAAATGTCCCATGTGTACCTGCATCATATGTGCATTATACATGTATTAAAGAGATGCTTGAAAATATCCGATTTGAGTTGTTTTATGTTTGAAATGGATGGCGATAAATTATTTAAGAGCATGTGAGAAACATAGCGAGAGATGCAAGGCAGTTTGTATTTATGGAAAAGGAAAACAGAGAATCGGGTTCGGGTTTTAACATTCCTGAAATAGGCAGGAAATTCAATGTAAGTAGCATAAATAAAATTCCAAACATGTATTTCTAGATGGGAAACACAGGGAAGAAACGTGTAATTCTTTTTACTTGGCTGAAAGTCGCTATTTCTTGGGATTGTGTTATTCTAGGGGGAAAAAAATCAAATTTCAGATGAAATGAAGATTCATTCCATTAATATTAAATCCAAATAAAATTGAAATAAATTCCATACACTAAAGAACGCAAGAATACTTGGCATTAAAATGTCGTAATAGAGCAGGAGAATCGAATGATATTAACAACAATTGCAGAAATAGCCAATACGGCCTTTAATTAATTTTTATGCTCAGCAATAACTAAATTTCAGACAGAAAAAAAAATGCAGATTTTGCCGATTTTCACTAGAATTTCATTATATTTTAGAGACTCACCTTAAAACTCTCAGGACACTTTCTTTAAGGTCTCTTCTTGCTTTTACTCCGAATCTTATGTCGATATATCATGACTTTTGACTTGTAGACATTTTCTCTAAGCTGCTTTTTTTTTTTTTTTTTTTTTAAGAAAAGGGGGGGGGGTATAATCCGTTGTAAGAGTAAGAGTTGCAAATACCTCATCGACCTTAAGCTTGATTGAGACCTTTGGGTCAATGGGGGTCAAAGGTCAAGGTCATTTATCAAGGTCAAAGGTCAAGGTCATAAAAAAAACACAAAAAAACCTTATTAACTTGAGTTTAAAACTTGAAGCTGAATCTAGTTAAAGGTAATGAATATATCATTCAACTTTTGGGTCAAGGTCAAAGGTCAAGGTCAGATATGAAAGTCAAAGGTCAAGGTCAAATTCCCTCCAAAGCATATATAAGCAATTTTTAACATTTTCCCAATGACCTTGACCTTTGACCTTGACCTAATCTTCAAGGTCAAAGGTCAAAAGATCTCATGCATTGTCCCCATGTCCTTACGACTTGTCGTTGAAAAGTTTTTAGTTCTTGGTAAACATCAGAATCTGTAAGGGGCAATAACTACTTGAAATGGTTGACGAATCCTTTCGCAATGAATAGATTCAAGAGTGTACTAAATTAGTCGTAGACATTGTTGAAGGTTTTGTATCTCTGCGGTTTACGGTTTCGGAGGAGTAGCGATAACAAGGGTTTACACTGGAAGGGGCACTAACTTTTAGAGGGGTCAATCTTAGGGGACAGGCATGAAATCCCTGAAATGGTTTTAAGAGTACATATTGAAGATGCAAAGATATTTAAAATTTGGTGAAGAACAAAAGACCTATTAAAAATGCTTAATTTTACATATTTTGAATGACCTTGACCTTTGACCTTGACCTAAATTTCAAGGTCAAAGGTCAATGAATCTTTTGCAGTTGGCCCCATGTCTCTACGCCTTGTCGTTTAAGAAAAGATCTTGATAATCGTAAACATCGCAAACATTCAGGGGCAATAACTCATTGTAGGGGTTGACGAATCCTTTCGCAATGAATAGATTCAAGAGTGTACTAAATTAGTCGTAGACATTGTTGAAGGTTTTGTATCTCTACGGTTTACGGTTGCGGAGGAGTAGCGATAACAATGGTTTTTCGCACAAAGGGAGAGAACTCCGAAAGGGGTCATAGGTCATATACGTTGGGTTGTTTTTCGAAATAACTTTTGATTTCGAGTATCATGAACACAAAAGTTTTTCGATAAGTCTTTCGGATCAAAAGTCCATAGCGGAAAAATAATAATAAACAGAAGCATTTCAAGAAGTCTTTCCACAGAAAGGTGGAAAGACTTAATAATAATAATAAAAAGAAACAATAGAATCACTATAAGGTCTTCCGTGAAGACGGAAGACCTTTAATAAGAAACAATAGAATCACTATAAGGTCTTCCGTGAAGACGGAAGACCTAATAATAAGAAACAATAGAATCGCTATAAGGTCTTCCGTTAAGACGGAAGACCTTAAAAATGCCACGTGTAGAGAATACGTCTACCTGTGACGTCATAGTTGCTAAAACGCAACAATGAGTGTAACGCAATAAGTAAGAAAAATAAATTAAAGGGGAGGAGAAGAAAGATCGCAACCAAAGTCATAAAAGGTATTGTACGATATCTGACCTAACTGTTCCAGCACTATTGATAAAATTGCTATTGTTTTAAAAATCTTTATTATATTTTTTTATAGATGTAACATGTTCATCATTTCTGAATTAAATGCCGACTTTCTTTCTTGAGTATAACAACAGAAAAAGAGAAGGTGTCGTATTCTTAAACTTTCCGTGATTTTCTAATTTACAAAATCTTTGCCTTTATCACTTCTATTTTACCCGATTTTAAAATTGGCTGCCAGCACCTTCCCCCTTTCCAAAACTAAAATCAAAAAGC